>NW_020169535.1:0-3029 GCF_000988165.1 Vairimorpha ceranae
AAATACTCACAACTGATATATTACCTACAATAATAAACTAATGCCCATAAATTTTGATTAATAAATTATGTATATATTGTTAGAAACCGTTGTTAACTATAAAGTGCTTTTACAAAAAACATGGGTTTATTTAAAAATACAAATATATATATTTGAACATGTCAAATATATCTTAAGCAAAGCAACACATTGATATTTGACATGTGTCTTACCGTTCTAACAGAAACGATATGTTTCTCTTGTTAAAAATAAATCTTATTTATTTATCTTTCTTTGTTGTTTCTAAATTGCTTTGTTATTAAGATTACAAATTTTATTAACAAACCCCAATTATTAATACTTTATATATATAAAATAAATACATACATTTATCATAGATGCATTTAAGTATAATTTATAAACATATAACTATTTATAAACATAACAACAAATAAAAATTCAATAAATATATCATTATCATCATTATACACAATAGAGGAATTAAAAAATAGAATTTAATTTCTTTACAAAAAGCACTTAAAAGGTCAATAATTACTTTTATAAAAAGATTGTTTAAATACAAAAGATAAATTTTTTATTAGATTAGAAGGTTTAAATAAATTAATAAGAATTTTATTTTATTAATTTCAAAAAAATTAATTTTACCTGTAAATAAAAAAAATAATTTTTTAATTTCCTTTTAAAAGAAAAAAACTCTATAAGGCTTTTGTTTAAAGAGGAAAACTTTTGTTCAAGCCTAGAACTATAGCTCGATACAAAATTAAAAAGAATCAAAAAAGTTCAGAAAAATTCAATTTACAAACTCCCTATGTCTCTAGAACAAATAATAAATATAAAAAAAAGCAGCTACTTGAATTAAGGGTTCGGGTGACAATTAAATTACTGTTAAAATCAAATAGAGCAGCCTGTTGCTGGTTTAAAGATGTCTTGCGGTATGATATGAAAAATTTAGAACCTGCCATGAATTATAGTTATAGTTCAATAATTGTTAAGAGAAGCTTTGGAGAAATATGTCAAAAATAATTCATTATTCAAATCAAATCGATGTTTTTACATATACTACACTGCTCAATGATTATTTATTTAAAAATGCTGAAGATTTTTTATTTCAAAAGAACAATGATCCAAAGCACACATCAAGGGAGTTTTTAGATAAAAAATATATATTATTGAATGGTCATCTCAATAACTCGATCTAAATTTGATTGAGAATCTATGGTATATTCTGAAGAAAAATGTTAATGATAGACATCGTAAAAATATTCAAAAATTAAAGTTGCTGTAGTCGAAGAATTAAAAAAGGATTTAATGAGCGGCGCCAAAAATTTTTTTAGCACTTAAAAAAAGATCGGCATGAAGCTGAAATTTGGGCGAATGTTATTCATACAATTTGTTAATAAAAAAATCTTTTTTTATTTCCAGCTAAAATTTCTAAAATCTTCTAGCTATTTGATTGGATATTAAAAAAAAAATAATAAATACAAATAAAAATTTATTTAAAACACTTTGGTTCTAAATACAAAGACAAATAGATAATAGAGAAAAAAATTCTACTTTTTAATTCCATAATGTATATGCTATGTATGAATAGCCATATTATAGTAAATTTATTGGTTTGATTATATGTAATACACACAATAAAATATATTGAAGAACAATGGGTTATGTAAAAATGTGGAAGTATATCCAAAACATCAAATATACATCATTTAATAAAATAAGCATTTTAATAAAAAGAATATTTATTTTGGTAATTAAATTAAAAATTTTTGAGATATAATTCTTCCCCAGCTATTTCCAAATGTATATTTCAAGCAAGATAATAAATTTTAAAATTATTTAGGTGAAAATTAGATAACATTATTTCTAGACATATAATAAAGATAAATTTACCTTTTTTTATTTTTAATTTAATTGTAAGTATTTATTAAGATTTTTCATTTTTTAGTATTAGCTGCAATAACTAAAATATGTATAATTTATAATCCTGGCAATATAAATGGCAGAACTCGCTGAAACTGTGTTGTTTTTTAAATAATATTCGATTAAAGAAAAAGTATTTATTGATTCCATGTTTTTATAATTTTTTTGTATTTATAGTTTTAAAGGAGTATTGATTAAATAAATCTAAAGAAAATTATTGGTTTCATAATAATTCATTTGTCAGAATAGTAACAAAGAATTATGATTGGTTGTTATGTGCAAGTACATAACAATAAATAACATTAAAAAAGATTAGATTTTTAAGAATATTGAATATATAATATAACAGTTTGGTAAGTATAATATTTGATATTATAAATTGTATTAGTATTAATCTAAAAAATCTTTATTAATATTGTTTTAATATGATGATTTTAAATTACAAACATTCACCTATTGAAATTGATGCAGATATATAAATAGCTAAACTATAATCATCCTTCGTTGTATTTGCGTTTGCAATAAATTTTATCGACTGGTAGAAAGGTTTAAGCTAAAAAAGATAAATCACTGGGTACTTAATAATAACTCAAAGTGAATTATTTAATATGCGCTAATGATCGATTGGTATTTAATATCTATAAATATTAGAATTGTCACAGTTATATTTCTAATTATTTAAAAAAGTAAAGAAAATGAAGAACTTTTTTATTTGTTTGTTACTATAAATAAACATCTTATTATATATGTACAGGATTAGATGTATATTTAAGAGTTGTAAAGTTCGTCTATAAAAACGAAAGAAAATGACAGACGAATGTCAAAATGATGATAATATTGATTTAAGGGTGTAACATTTAAAAACCTATATTATTCAACAAGCAAAAATTTTTAAACTAAATAAAAGTGTAATTAATCAATATTTTCTGTATAATGTATTTCTATAAAAAAAATGTGATTATTGTTTAAAAATCCACTAAAAATAGGAATATTTATTAACATTTACACATATTTGTTGATTAAGTTATTCTCATATCATTATTTTTAACAGACGTACATTTTTAATAATTTGTCCTGTAAATTTAGCATGAATAAATGCCAATTTT
>NW_020169536.1:0-3023 GCF_000988165.1 Vairimorpha ceranae
CTAGGGCTGTTACTGAATTTGGATCTTGCCATGAAGTGGTAAACCACTCTGTTGGGTTTGTTAATGCTCAAGGAGCACATACTAACCAAATTGAAAACCCGTGGTCACATCTTAAGCATGTCTATCGAAAACGTGGCGGTATTAATAAAAAGAGAATTGATTTTTTTAAATGAGTGGCAATGGAGGAAACGAAATGTCCAAAACAGCGACAGCGATAACAAGACGCTTAGGACTGCACTATATAGACTATTAAAAATGTTTAGATTTTAATTTTTTGTAGCCAATTATTTTTTAAAAAATTATAATAATTTTTTTTGAAAAACAAGGGGGGGGGTGGAAAGATGAAGTATGCCAAGAAAATGGTGGACAATGGGATTAACAAGAAGCCATCACACAGACTTTCACGGAGCTTCTCAAATAAACATAACTTTTCTTTACAATTTTCTAAACCGGACACTAACAAATTTAAACAGCATTTAAAAAATCACAATTGTTATCACGAAAATAATTTTCGAAGTCCCAATTTTAACCATTGCTCACAGCAACAAAATGAAAGATGGTGTGCAGAACGTAAAACGAGAAGTCACTACAAAAAAAGAATGTTATAAACAATCACGACATCAATTAGACGGTGTCATAGCCATACTATGACAATAAATTAAAATTTGTTGTTTTAAAACTTTAAGTTCCAACAAACGCAAGAATCAAAATAAACTTAAATAAAAAATTGTAATGGAAGAGTAAGAAAAAAAATGGAAAACAGAAATTGTAATCATAATTTTATTTGACAGCCCAGAGCAGAAGTAAGGCGTGCAACGTATAAGAAAAAAAATAATAAATATAATTGACGTAACCCCGTCGAGGTGCTGTTCAACAATAGAAATAATTTATTTTAGTCGTGTTTGACTGCATCATAACCCCTATAGTTGGGGTTTTCTTTAATATTTAAAATTTAATTAATCAAAATCTACTGATTTGACATTTAATTAAAATTTTAATATTTGATTTGTGGAATACCACAATAATATTACTGAAACTAAAAGTATTGTTGAAAAATATTTGAAACAAGGATGATACTCCCTTGGGCAGGACAAACGGGTTTAATTAAAATAGAAACCGAGGCTCAAAACTTATTATTAAGACAATAAAAACTACAGTCGATTTGGATATAATAGAAACGAAAGAAAATATACTAACTATAACCAAGGTAATTATAAAAATTATAAAGAAAATGAACAACATAAGAAAAACAAAGTGATAAGAATCGCAAGGTGCAATAATGATTACAATCAAAATTCAACAAACAAATACGATGACTCAAACAACAAAACAATGATTATCAAAAAACAGAAGCCACAATTGAAAGAAATGGTGATAAATATAATAATTAACGAAACAGAGGTGAAAATGTTACTAAACTCTGGATCAACACGAAATTATCTTAGTGCTGATTAGGTACAAAAACTGAATTTGACAGAAAAAGATGATATCGAAATTACTACTGAATTTGGAAATAATAGTGTCAAAAAGGCGATATAACGATTAATGTTATCAATAACACTTTTATTTGCTTCTTTAAATTCTTGCATAGGGTCAAAATAATAAAATATTTTAAATAATTTATTCTTAAAATAATAGAATATCCTCGACATCTACTTCCATATAAAGGCTTTGCCGTGTTTGTCTTTAGGTGTGTCTTATTAGGTCTTGTTTTGACTAAATCGTCTGAGACTATGTGTGTTTCATCGTTTGTTTTTTTCTAGTATTCTAAATCTTGGTATCCAGTTGGCCTTTAATTTATTAGAAAATGATTTACGATAAATTAGAACCGGATTAATGTATCTGAAATCGATTAGGTGCTGTAATCTTCCCCCCTTCTATATGCTTCTTGTACTGTTTAAAATTTTTATTTCTCTCTTGCATTAATTGTTCCTTTCCAAACTCCTTGTTATTTATGCCCAGCTTCCGACCTATCTCCAAATTTGGTAACCTTTCGTATCTAAAAATTAAAGGAGAGGTCCCTATAGCTATATGAATTGAAATATTTATTGCTGTCGTGGCTGTTGCTAGCATTTCCTCCCATGGATGTTTACCATAATTTGATAGCTTTCAGATTTTATTCTAGAGTGTCTAGTTAACTCTCTCTACGCATCCCATGGTTTGATGGTAGTAGGGGGCTATACTCCCACGTGATACCGTGTTTTTTTGCCAATTAGATAACGTTTTTGTTGGCAAATTCTAATCCGTTATCCGGCAGGATCCTCTTTGGCGCTCCATGTTTGTCTATTATAAGTTCTTTTAACGCAATTGCTAGTTCAGTTCCCTACTTACTATTAATGGCTTTGGATTCCACCCATTCTCCGCAATGGTCAACACATACTAAAACAAATTTGTTTTTGCCGTTGCATTCTATTCTTTCAATCAGATCTACTTCTCACAGCTCGTTTGGTTTTTCCGTCATAATCACTTTATTTTTTGTGTTAACAATTGTGTCTCCTGACCTTAAACATGCTTCGCATTTTTGATGGTGGGTGTCGATATCTTTTATAATTCCATTTGTGTTTTTGTAATACGAAAAATTTCATTGTCTCCGGTGCACCATGTCTACTAATGATGTGGAATTGATGTAAAATTTTCTGCCTTTTCCTCTTTGTAAACCCATCTTCTACTGAGTTCGCATATACTGCCCTCCATAATAGGAGCGTCCACGTCGCGGAGGGGGGGACTGAGGTTTTATAACTTCCGGCGCGAATCTCATAAGTCTTACCAATACCTTCAGGCTGCTGGCATAATAAGTAGGATCAGCGATATCCTTGGGGTGAGTAGACCTATTGCCGGATTGAAGAGTCCGTTACCCTTCGGGGAATCTTAAGTCTTTCTTTCCAAGAAATAGGGCAAGCTATGCTCTTGGGATGTGAGATCCACTGTCGGTTGGGAAAAGCCGTTACCCTTCGGGGAATCTTCAAAAAACACACAACCTGGGGAGGGTTTGGCAAGCTGCTGACGCCGTAGCATTTGCGTCG
>NW_020169537.1:0-3019 GCF_000988165.1 Vairimorpha ceranae
GAAGAATTATGTGGAGATGCAACAAACGAGGATGTTGCTCAATATTAAAAACAACTTTAAATTATGTGTTTACAGAACTAAGTATGCCTAATAATATGCCAGATGAAATAAAATTTAACAGAGTTTTGTTAGCAGAAAAGGCTAAAGAAGGGGCTATAAATACCCAAGAGGCCGCACGAAATATATTACATACTGTTTCAAAGGGTTTTGATGTTCTGGTTGATGTTAAAATAAAGCAAATGCGAAAAATTGTCCTAGAAAAAAGAAAGAAATAAATATTAATAAGTTTTATGATATTTCTATAGAATTGCATAAAAAATCAAAAAAAGATACAGTATAATTCCGGAATTGACGATATGAATCGCGTGGTTGTCTTTACAACTGAAGATAATTTAGAGAATTTCAGATATTTTAAAACAACTGTGCTTGATGGTGGTTTTAAATCAGCCCCTTTAACTTTGAACAGTTATTTACGTTGCAGTGTGTTGTACGCAATCAGTATTTGCCTATAATTTACTGTTTTATGAAGAGTAAAAATGAAATGTGTTATTATTTGTTTTTTAATTGGTTATCATCAGTTTGTCTAACTGTTAAAAATGATTTAGAAAAAGGCGTGCTTTTAGACTTTAAACAGTCGAGTTAGAAACAAGGGCGAATATTTTTTAAAGAAAGTAGATTTTATGGTTGTTTATTTCACTCGGGTCAAATAGTTTGGAGGCGAGTGCAAACCTTAAAGTTTAGCAAAGAGTTTATTGCTAACTATGAAATTAGATTTGATGTAAAAATGATTTTAGCTTTAAGTTTTGTTCCGGAGGAGGAGTTTCTGCTTATGGCAGCAAAGTTGAAATCATATTTATCATCAACAAACTCGAAGGATGTTTTAAGATTATTTGAGTGGTTTTATAATGAATACTTATCGAACAAAGTATAAAGTTTTGGAACGCACACGAAAGAGTATTAAAAAACATTACAAGACAACAAACAGCATTGAAGGACTTTACCGCCATTTAAATAATTAAATTAGAAATAAACAAACAAGTTTTTTTTAGATTGGCAAAGAATTGATTAAAAAGAAAGAAATAACTGAGATTTAATTAATTCGGTCTTTGTACAATGGTGTAACAACTGGTGTTGCCAATAGTGCACTATACAATGCTATTTTAAATTATGATAAGTTCTACGGATTAGATTCTTTAAAAAAATTGTATTAAGCTACAACTGGAAACTTTATTAAATTTATTACTATCACCTGAAAAAAATCTTACAAAAAGGATAGGTTTAAAAAATGCTGTAAAAAACCATTAAATTTGTTGATTTTAGTAATTTTCAATTCTTAAGTTTAGGCTAAGGGAATTAGAATAAAAATTTAATTTTAAGGACCCAAAAATTTAATTATTTTTATCTTCGATATTTCTCATTTAGAATGTCTAAAAATTAAATACACAGTTCAAAGAACGGTAGTACATCAAGTTACGTATATTTGAGAACAAAATTGATTTTATATTAATAAAGTTCTGTAATGATACAAGGATGTGCTTTTCATTTGGTGTTTAGAATGTCCTTATGTTTATTTAAAAAAAATATTGTCAGATGAAAAAGTTCTTTAAAAAATAACATAATTTTAAACCCTTCAAGTTGTTTTTGACAATTAGTATTTATGCATATAGATTTTTTTTAAAATTATTCTTAAAAAGCTGCATATTTCGGGGGTAAAAAATTATTGGTGAAAAAAGATCCAAAAATTACCGCAGGTGATTTTTGCCCCCAGACAGGACAATGTTTATTCTGATATCTTACATATTTAAATCTTTTTCTTTTTAAATTAAAACAGTCTCTGTTCAAAATTTACGCACGATTCTAAATTATTTCTACATTTGTCCAAAATATTTTCTTGTAACTCTTTCATTCTTAATCTTCTGAATTTCGTTTTTGGGAGTAAAATAAAAAATTTTAGGACCCACTTTTTTGATCGATCTGGGTTAAATTAATCAAATTATTGTATTATACCCGTTTGGTAACATACACTCGCCAAAATTAAAATTTCGTATTGCTAAAAAATCGCTTGTTGGTATAATTTCTGCCTTTCATCGATACAAACTGGTTTTGGGTGAAGAGTAAGAAGGGGCAAATTTTAATGTTAATTTATTATATGAATAAAAACTATTCATATAAATCATTGCTGCTTCATATAATTTATTCGCAGAAATAAACAAAATTTCTATAAATATTGATCTAAAAAATTCATCATTTGGAATTTAATGATTGTTGTTTGATGATGATTGTGCATATAAGTTTTTGAATTTGAACGATGGTGTTACCTCTTGTTACAATCGATGCACTGAATCCCGACTTTAAACACCTCTAGTAGTCATTCCTATAAGATTTTTTTCTATTAAAACTATAGACAAAGAATAAATTTTTGAAACGCATGTATCTTTCTGCTAATAATTCAAAAAAAACCGGGTCTTCTTCACGAATACAGATTTGCCTACCTTTTTAAACCTAAAAATAAATAAAAAACTATAAGTCAAGAAACCAATAGGGGCAACAAACTAGTAGGCAAATTCGTGGAGTTAAGCAACTATCCCGATATTTTTGTATAAATCGAGAGAATTTCAAAAAACCGATGTTGCTATTTTTAACCACAATTTTACTAACCCAATTCTACTCAACTTAACCACCCAATTTAGTACTATCAAATCTGTGTTCACAAATACAAAAATGTTTTTTTTTCATAACAAAAGCACATATAAAACCAAAACCCATCAAAATTATTTTAAATAAAATATTAATGTTTTCTTTTAAAAGGGCAAAAGATTTAAAAATTTTAAAAAATTACCCATATAAATATTACAATATGGAGTAACTGTCAAGAATGCGGCCAATGGTGCGATGATTTTCGATCACACCGAGTATACACGAGCCTTCTCCTGGCGTTCTGTGTGATTTAAAGTTAGAATGAGAAATGGTGTCACTGAAATAATGTTTGTTTACATTTCCTGGGATGTTTTTTCAGGTA
>NW_020169538.1:0-2986 GCF_000988165.1 Vairimorpha ceranae
AATTTTATAATAATTAAAATAAGATTGAAACATAAGCTGTGTTTGTTGGGAAGAATTTTGATTTATTTTAAATATTACAATTGTTTTTTGTTATTATTGTCTTACAGTCTTTTCACAATTTCATCTCAATATCATATAATGTTTAATTAAATGCTTTTTTAAGCTATTTATTGTACTTATTAAACATTCTAGAATTTTATTAATGTTTTTTTTAATTTATATTTTTTTATTTTTTTTTGTTTTATTATATCTTCAGACTTTACACATTTAGCTCTCAAAAGTTTGTCAACAATTCCAATCAATTCTTTTATATTAAAACTAAACGGTACATTTAAACTTGTTAAGCGAGAAGCTTGTAAATTTAGTTAAAGAAATTTTAAGAAGAAACTATAAAATCGTTGCGTTTTTTTATACTAAAAAGCTTGCACGTATCTTGATTAATGAAAAATTAGCATAAAAAATTCTTTAAAATTTGAAAATCCTATTAATACGATAATACTTAATGTACAATGAAATAGATGTAAAAATATAAAGAGTTTTTTTGAAGGTAATATTAAATTAGGCAATAAAATCTAAATAGACATTAAATTTTAATAAATTAATCAAAGACATAATTACAGGAGAACTGAAACAAAAAAATGAAAAATGTTATATAAATTATTAGCACAAAAAATAAGAATTTAAAAAATAAAACAAAAAAATGCTTAGTGTTTAGTACTTTTTTTATAGATTCTGATTTTGTTTAGATAAAAGTAGAAGTCTTAAAAAATTAAAATATAGATCAATATTCTATTCATTTAATTTAGTGGACTATGATTGACTGAAAAACGTGAATCTTTAGTTTTTATGTTTAAGTTTCAAGAATAAAAATATTTTTGTGTAAACTTTTTGCAATTCCTCCTCTAACTTTATAAATAGCATCTTAAACTCTTTTGCTACAAAAGTTTTATAAAATCTAACTATATTCACAATTAAGTTTTTGAAAAATTTATATTGTCTTCTAATTTTCCTTCATTAAGTGTCATCTTTATACTAGAATGAACAATTTTATGTACATTAGGGGGTCTTCTTTCAATGACTGCCTACATTTAATTTTTTAGAGGTTAAAAAATATATTTAATGGTTAATTTAAAAAAGGTTTTTAGAATTTTAATATATAACTCAGCAAATTCTTCATTGCCCTTATTTATTACATAACGTCTTTTAAAGTGTATTGTATTAGCTAACCATAAATATGGCTGCGATTTGTTCCATGCTCTTTTCTCATAAAGATTTTCATGTGCGCTCAAAATACCTCTATGGTATTTGTATGTGTAATATCGTTTCCTCCAAATCTACAGAATGATTTACCCAAGGGTGTTCGACTCCATAGCAAAAGTATTAGACGGATACGACGGTGTACATCTCTGTATAGAACGCTTCTATCAATGATAACTCCACGCATAGCTGCAGTAAGGTTGATATAGCTTTTTTTCAACTCTTGCGAGAAAAAAATTTCACTGATGTGTTCTATCAATATCGCTGAGTATCCAAACTGTATCGAGAATAGTATCATCTGCGGTCGTAGTGCAGCAAACAACCCCACGTCTTGATAAAACACTCTTGTCAACTTCAACGATAATACCCGGTCCGCCTAAGAGAACTGGTCTTTGTTGGATATAGACCCAGTATGCATCTAGAAGCAGAGCTTTATATCTTTCTATTGTAGAGTCGGATACAAACCAAAAATAATTGATCTGACTATAGCTTAGATCAAGCATGAGGAGATAAATCAAGTGCACTACATCCGCTAGAGGAATCCGAAAGAGAAACAAGTAATGTCGCTTTTGACATTTGCGCTTTGGGCATCTATACAGTATCACAGATGAACCAGCAATTAGCCCATTCAAAGGATATAATTCTCTACAATTATTACAGATCACAGTTGTTGATATAATATTATTTGATAGCAAAAAATTTTTTAACTCGTTCATACAAATAAAAATTTTATCTTTAATCTTATTCTTATGAAGGATAAAAAAATATCTTGATTGAAAGACCAAGCAAGTAGAATATAATGTTTTATGCATATATCTAAAATTAGGTTATATAAAAAAGATAAAAATAATATTGCTATGTACTTTCATATAACAACCAATTATAATTCTTTATTGTCATTCTGACAAATTAATTATTAGGAAATTGATATTCTTCTTAAGATTTAAAAGGAGGGTTCATCTTTACCGTTTTTAAACTATAAATACAAGAAAAAATATAAATAAATGAAGTCGATAAATTTAACTTCTTTAATTAAATTTTATATAAAAATAACACAGTTCCGGCAAGTTATGGCAGTACTAATCAATAGAACGTAAAAGAACATTTTGTAGAACAAAAAATTTTTTATCTTTAAGTTGGGATTGAAAACTTTTTTACCATAAGACAATGAAAATAATCTTTTTTTTCCATATAATATTGTTTATTTGTGTTTATAACAAATGTAAAAATTTAACAATTAAATTTTTAATAAATATATTTAATTAAAAACAACGCTCAATTATTATATAATAAATATTTCTACGTTATTATATTTTTATAAAGAAATAAAATGATTATCTATATTTGTATTTTTAAATTAAAAGCTCTGCCACATACAAACGACTACCCTTAATTTTATGTTTTCATTGAATAATTAGTACAACAGAAATAAAATTAAAATTAAATTAAAAACTATATTTATGCAATGGTTTTTTTATTCATTTAATTTATATTTGATATTGTAATAAGATTTAACCCCAATTATGAAAGATTTTTACATGGGGGATACAAAAATACGAGTTGTCAAGTGATGACTGCAGTCAGGAGGCTAGAAGATTATTAAATGAATTAGACATTATTGTATATCCACTGAATTTAGAGCAGGTGGAAAGAGCAGAGTAGTAGAGAAATGTTTTTGAAAGAATAAGCTAAGAATTAAAAATTTTTATTGTTAGAAATATTGAAAAAG
>NW_020169539.1:0-2985 GCF_000988165.1 Vairimorpha ceranae
AAAAATTTTTTATTTATGACTGCCCTTTTTTTTAATTTTTATTTACATTTAATTTGATAAAAAATGAATTTTTATCAAATATTCTAATGTTAAAATTTTTGATGTTCATATAAAATAGAATATATATTATTTTAAAATTATAAGCAAATGTGGAAGGATACCATCCAAAGTTAAATAAAATGAAAAAAGTAGGCAATAAATATTGTCTCCAGTGACAGAGAATTATCCAATAATCAGGCTTAAAACAAAACGATCGAATAAAAACAAAACTCTTAAACACAAATGTTTCAAAGTGAAAATAAAAGTATTTAAGCAGAATTTATTAATAAATAATGTTAAATAAAAAATCTAAGTCTTGTGTAACCTAAGTATACTTTAGGGAATAGAGGTTTTAACAAATATTTATTATCAAAAACATAAAATTTTTGCTAAAAAGCATCCTTCTTCATTGCTCAGTCTGTAAAAAGTTACGTCCAAAACGAACACCCTTCTGACCTTATTATGTTACTTCTAAATTTGTTTTAATTAATTTATTACCTATTCCACATTTCTGTCATTATTTTTTGCTGTAAAATATTTTACTTAGATTTTTCTCTTGATTATTAAAATTTTTAATTAGTTTAATTTAAATTTTTTTGATCGTAATGAGATGTGACATATTGAATTTATTCTATAATATCTTAATTTAATACAGAATGATATTTTAATTTTAAATTTAGATAAATTTTAAAATTATTTTAACCGTTAAATGTTATTTTGGTTACAGGTAGTTTTTTCTTCAACTCCAATATTAGATTTTAATTTTTTGGTAGATCTAGAGAATTCATCAAACTACTTAAAAGCATTTGAGAATAAAGGATTATGTGAAAATGAAGAGATACAACGAAAGACTCAAGAAGTGACTAAAACAGAAAATGAATATTTAGATGAAAATCAATCTGATTCTAATTTGCTAAATGATTTGGCAGATTTTATAGAAGAAAGTTTAAATAATGGGTATAAAAATGTTGATTATGATTTATATGATTTTTCGTCATCAACCACTGCGGAGAACAATTTGGTGCCACCCAGTTGCACAAGAAGTACACTTATTACTAATATATGTAAAAACCAATGTTGTACATTAGAACAATCGATAGATGACGCAACATGTTTTAAAATTTTAAACAGTAATGAAAAAGATACAGCGGAACATTCTCAAATTAATACATCTTGGAATGATGATACTAATTTATTATTACAAAAAAATCAAAATGATTTAATACAAGAGCAATATGTTAACTCGGAAAGTAACACTTTTTTACAAAAAAATAATAATGTTTTGATTTCATCAAGTCAACAAACTTACAACGCCGGGAATAATAGTATAAATTTACCAAATGCTGTTCAAACAGATGCTTTATTTAATGTTGATATTTTATCTACGATTAATAACCCTAAAAGTAGTTATTCTTTTTATAATGCTTACCAAAATGATAAAAACTTAAAAGGTAAAATGAAAAAATTAAAAACCAAAAAAGTATCTAATATTCAAATAAATGGTAATGAAAAGGCTTTGAAATCTAATAAAAAAATGAAAACTAGTAAAGGAACTCTAAAAAGTCAATTTACAGCTAACGAGGCAGAACTTTATGAAAAATACAAGGAATCCGAAAGGAAATTTAGAATGTTTTTTAAACTTAAAATTAAAAATCGAATGCCGCAATTTATTAAGAAACTTGAAATATCTAATCTTTCCGATGAGTTGAAACAAGAATCAATTCTTGCTCTAAGAAATCTTTCAAGTTTTTTAGATACTATAAATGCAATTTATATTAATACGTGGAAAATTAAAAATAAGGAAGATTTTTTAAATTCATTAAATCTAGCATGTTATCAATTTAGCAAGTATACAGGCGTGTCTCAAAAACTTTTTATTTTTAAATTAATTTGTAAAAATTTACATGAGATTTATGATAGCGGTTTTTGTTGTATTTCTAGTTGTGATTTTTATGAAGTTAATTGGTTAATATTTTCTGTTAAAAGAAGATTCAATTCATTTTACAGTAGACTATTACAATTAAGGAATGATTTTAAAAAAAATGATCAACATTAAAATTTTCAACGGTAATTTGTACTATTTTATAGCATAGTTGCTCATTGAATCTATTCTTTTTAGTAATATATTTTTTTTGTAGTAAAATTGACAATAAAAAAATATTTTTTATATTTAAAATATCGATAATGCATGTAAGCATGGATTATGTTTTAGTAATTAAAAGCCGCAAAGAGCTTAACCTGTGGGCCGATCTTTACAATTTATACGTAAAAAATATTTGAAAATTGGAAATATATAATTTTGCGGTATTAATATTTATTCACAATGAAAAATTCATTTTTTTCATATTTCTAAAATAATTAAATTTATTTTTTACTTCAAACAGCGTAGCAAATAAACAAAAAAAAACTTCATATACAATATTAGTTTTAAAAATCTACATAACTTACATAGGAAAAATGGGGCTTATATATAAAATTTTTAGAATTGTTAACAAACGGGGTTTGATATTCTACAAATACGTCAGATTCTTATACTTATCATAAATTATCGAAAATTTAATAACATTTAACTCGAAAACAAACAACAAATTTTAAAAATAAATTAAAATAATAATTATTAAAGATTTGGTCTTAATGGAATAATATTTTTACATTAAATTTAGTAGTTTTATAGGATCCGATTTTCTCAGTCCCCCGTTAAAAAAAACAATTTCATAAAAGATAATAATTTTCAACAGCATGCTGCTCTCTAAAGATTAATTCTAATAAAAATTGCCTTTTTTTAAGCTCTAGTTACTCCATTTCTTGCTTATATTTACACTTAAGCTCATATTATAAGATTCTACGTGCTGACTATGCACATGCACGCCAGCAATAGGGTCTACAAAATTGTATTTACGACAAACAGTGAAATAGTCATAATCAACTGAGTTAGATAAGCCTCTA
>NW_020169540.1:0-2969 GCF_000988165.1 Vairimorpha ceranae
TTAGGTGTATTTGAACCGCATTTATAACATTTTCGATTGTTATAATGGTTATTGACTTCACTTGCAAATTTTTGGTACTCCTCTTTCTCTTTGGGTTTTATCATTTTAGGGGTTAAAAAATTTCAAATTTTGGAAGTATCAAAAAATACCGGTCTGCCCGATTTAGTCCTTTATATTTTACTTTAATATTAAACATAAAGAAATTAAAATGATAAATACTTAGTGATAATATAAAGCTTTAATTCTTTTTTGGGTTGTTTTAAATTTTATTCATATTAAAAAGAAATATTTTTAATTAATATTTTTATATCTAGCATGAATCTTATTTATCATTTCTTCTACAGCGTTTAATTAAAAAACAAATTTATAACTTTTAGACACACAGTATAAAAAACGATTGCATATCTACGTTATGTTATCATATATAAACATCAAATCATTTATGCAAATAATCTTTTAGAGAAAACACAGGAATAATTATTATAAAAATATTTTAATTGAATAATTATAAAATAAATTTTTAGAACTTTAAAATAATACTATGAACTTGCAATTGGAATAAATCATATGTTACTAATTGTTTAAATTGGAGTTTGTATGATAAATAAAAAAAATTGTTGATTCCTAAGGTATGAAGCGATACTTTCTTTACTGTGTGCTGTTACAATAGAATATTTCTACATCAAATTCTAGTGGGAGTTTTAATTTGAAAAGAAAGAAATCTGGCTACAATGGTGATGGGGATGATTTTGGAAATTCACGTAGTGGGTCAATGGATTCGAAATACTATGATGAGAATTTTTTTACTACAGAGAAAGCTGAGCTCTCTATGAACGGGATTAAAAGGATTGCTTTCTTTTTGTAACCTGTTGATGAACCGTTAAGCGAATATTTTGGTATTAAAGCTAAAAATTGAAAGCCATTGTGTCAGGAAATGCTGGAGGATTGTTGTCGAAACTTTTTTTTTAAATATCATTTTCTTGGTGAGAAATTTGTAAATGATGATACAGTTCTAGAGGCTTCTCGAAATTTTTTTGATATCTCAGAGGCCAATAAAAATGTCAAGATTATGTAGATATGTGGCGCTACTTCATCTTTCCACCCCTTCCCCATTATTGCAGAAAATTAAAATATTTATTTAAAAGATTATTAGTTAAAAAGAATTAGTTCCCAGACACTTTAATTAATTTATAAAATGCTACCTTTAGCGTCTTGTTATCGTTATTTGGGATATTTTTTTCTCCACTTCCATTCATTTAAAAAAAAATTAATTCTCTTTCTATCAATATAATAACGCTACGTTTTCGAAGCGCGCGCACTTAAGATGTGACTATGGGTTTTCAATTTAGTTCGTATGTGCTCATTGAACATTAACAAACCCAACAGAGTGGTTTACCACTTCATGGCAAGATCCAAATTTAGCAACGTCCCCGGGGTAAGATGGATAACCATCAATAACAATGATAAATCCGGGTACAACATGTTCATCAAACATGCCTAGTATAGTCAGAATCTTTCTGTTGGGAACAAGCTTTGAAACAAAGTTCCTATAATTTCCCTTTTCTACACCACCCACTAACCATTGTACGTTAGGTTTGTTGTCTAGAAAACTGGATGGGTTAGGTATTAACTTAACTCCGCATTACAGATAACAGTTTCGTCAAACTGCATCCCAATACCTTCTCGGATCAGTGGCATTTTCATGTCCAAAAATTGACCAGTGATATTTTTATGCCCGATGGGCATAAAAATGTTTTTTAAATGGGGTAAAACTTAATTTTTCAAAAAAAATAATATATAAATTTTAATTCAATAATTAATATTATCATTTCGAACCCGTCTACTGTATTATTAAATTTCCAGCTAAATTTAAAAATACTTATTTAAGCTCTTTTTTTATTTCTTTTCTTTTTTTATGTCTAACTTAAGCGAATTGTTAAAAGACTCCACAGCCTGCGTATTGTCACCCGTTTCTGGGTTTATAAAAGTATACTTATGACAGACCGTGTCATGAACGAATCCCATGTTGCTAAGTGCAGAATAGCTTTTATGCTCATCAGTATGTATTATACTATTAGATGCAACATTAGCACAGATTATTGGTAAAATAGCTGAAGCTTTTTTATTCTCTATAACACAAGCAAAAGCTCTGTTAATGTTTTCCTCAAATTCAACAATGCATAAGGCATTGGTTTTATTTGCAGGAATTTCCCCCCCCCCTGTGCCTAAATACTGTGATTAAGTGCCGTTTCATAATAAATAAAAACATTCAAAGTTATTGTGACATCGGATGTAGACGATTTTTTGTTTTATATTTCTCTCAAACACAAAAATAGTGTACGTTTATTAATTCTAAATTTTATATTTTTTGTAACATTTTTATGCTCAAAAACCAATCAATGGCATATTTATGCTTGTTGGGCATAAATATGCCACTGGTCCACCCTCTCACCTAATTTAACCATTTCTGGCTCTTGCTTAGAAATTACTTGCAAAATCAAATCTTTGATTTAAATATAAGTAGTCTTCGAACAATCGCATAAATCAATGGCCCGAGTTGGGGTATAATCATATACCCAGCAATATATTCCCCCACGAATTTTAACAAATTCTATATTCAGAGAGGCCATTTTAGACCCCTTCTTTAGGCTTGCCTTTGATCTGCATGCTTTAGAAGAGCATCTGTAAGCATACCCATCCATATACGTGGCAACCACCATAATCCTCATTCTTCTATCACACCCCAAACAACTTATTTTTGTTTATAAAATGTTATAATTTATTATTTTATTAAACTCCAATTATGTTAAGCACTAATATGGAAGCGATACAAACAGTTGGGTTGTCAAATGATGACTGTGGCCAGGAGGCTAGAAGAGTATTGGAAGAGCTAGAGATTTTGATGTATGCTTTGGAATTAGAAATTGTTGAGGAAGAGTTCTGGAAGAATGGGATTTTTGAGAGGGCGA
>NW_020169541.1:0-2943 GCF_000988165.1 Vairimorpha ceranae
CATTTATAAAACTTCTGCACATGTCAGTTACCTTATCGTGTCCTAGTCGCGTTAAGACGCCAATATTTTTATGCGAAGTGTTTATACACCAAAGGTACATGGCGTATACTCCCATTTGTAAATCAATTCGTTTTTTGAAAAAAAACGAATTGTTTCTGATTGAAAGTGTAGTTTTAAACTTAAGACATTTTTTGTTTCCGCACTTCCAAACAAATTTTGTCTTTTGTCTTAACACAAGCTTGCCAACCCATACCTCTAGAGCAATAAACACAACACCTGCTCAATTTAATTAATTCTGTGGATTTGAGAAAGTTAATAGTACAATTTATATCAGTACCAATAATTAGCAAAATCTCTTCTCATATAAGAGTAAAAAATTATATCGCAGTTATTTCCCCTAGGGGGAAATAACCACACCAATCCAAATATTTTGATTTGAGGAAGGGTCGAAGTAAAGGACGAATGTCGTCTCTTGCACCCACGCTTCTACACTTATTTATAATTTTATTACTGTCTATATTTAATAATTTAATTTTACAAGGAGTACTGCAACTATTATAATATATAAATTCTTCAATAATATGGTTAATTAAAAAATCTAATGATTTTTCTGCATTCTAAAAATCTTATGTTTAATTGCCATTTTCATTTTATGGGCTAGATTTTTTTAAAATTTTAAATCCCTTCTTGAATATTTTAAAAGCAAAAGACCTACCAAAAAACACTAAACAAGCCCAAATCAAATCATAATTATATATTAGCCACGTTTTATGTTATATTATTTTATTAAACCCCAGTTAAGTTCATTAACAATATTTTTATTTGATTTGCTTTTTCCCTGCGTGGGTCATAAAATTATTAAAAATTTATAAAATAAACTATTATTTGTTCCTCGACAATGGTTAAGACTAATATCGTGGCGACACCAACAATAGAGTTATCTAGTGATGGCTGTGGCCTAGAAGCTAAAAGACTATTAAGAGAGATGAAAATAATTATGTATGCATTGGACATTGAGATGGTCTAAATGGTTTTGGAAAAAAGAAATTTTTGAAAGAGGAAGCAGAGCATTAAAAGTTTATATGGTACGAAATTTGAAAAAAGAAGAAAAATTACAAGAGCTAATAAAAAAATGTTTCTGAAAGTTGGAAAGGAAGAAGAGAGAGAAAGAATATCAAGAGCTGAAAGAAAAGATTTCAAATACAATCAAAGAAGTAATATCTATTAGTAAAAGAGGAAGAAGGTCTTTGGGTGTAAAATGTTTTTATCCGTGATAAAGTAGTACGTATGGCAAAAAATTGTTATTTCGGAAAAGTGAATGGGGCTTTTTTTAAAGAGTTATAATAAAAATGATTTGATTTTTTGGGTTTTGGAAATGACTGTGAGTCAGAAATAACGGGTTTCTTTAATAAAACTCCATTACTCTGTAATAAAGGGAAAAATACATAACAAAAAACTAGAACGGCTTTATTAAGGAAAGCACCTAAATAAAGAAGAGGACTTGAGATTATTAAATTTTAACGTAAAAATATATATTTTGTTTTTTAAATTATCACGGTTTTGGTGAATTTCATAAAATGTCAATATGCTCCTCCTAAAAATTAATTCCATTTAAATAATTTATAGGAAGGGGCATGTTGACATTTTATGAAAAAAATTTTGAGATATTTTTTGTGGAAAAGGAGGCAATAAGATTTGTAGAAAACATCAGGCGCCTAATGGATATAAAATGTTTAAATGTAACTTGTATGAGTGATGATTATCTAACATTATACAAGGATGGTGAGTATTTAGGAGGAAATAGGTATACTTACAATTCTTGCAAGACCAACATAGCCCCCATCAAATACATGGGTGATGACTTACCCAAGATAAAAATGTCCAGACTTCTTCATTTGACTTACTTATATTTACATAAACTTATAAATTTGCAAATAACTTTCCTAATATCTGTAACCGAGCCAACTTATATATCATTAAAGTCTCGCATCGTAAAAAGTCTTAAACGTCTCGTAGATACATTCAAAAAGTTGGGGGAAGAAGGATGTTCTGTACAAATAGACGAAACGGTATGCTGTAAGCGTCGCCTTATATACAACCCGACAAGTGGAGAAACTTATAGTCGCGATACAAAACGGGTTATCGGCGTTAATTATGAGACTACTAGAAAGGTGGGGCTCGGTGTATTGCCCGATAGAACAATTCCCACCATTGGTTCGTTTATAAAGCGGACAATAAATCTGAGGACTATTACCAAAAGCGATGGTTATCCATCATATCCCGTTTCAGTAGTTGCAAATTCTTGCCATCATATTCGGGAGAAACATAGCCAAGGTTTTGTAGATGATTATGGAAATCACACAAATTCTATTGAAAGTGTTTGGCCGGGTGATAATAGAGAAATTAAATGTAGAAGTTGTATTGTTTTTAAGTTTAGAAGGGGTTGTTGGAGAATATGAATTGCTTTTAGAGGCATCAACTAGTTTAAATAATGTTGGAATGGTCGAACTTTTTGTTAAAATAATAAATTTGATTTAATATATATTTTTCGTTTTAAAGCAGCCTCTTTTGTGAACAAATTATGGAGTTTTATTAAGGAGCCCCGAAATAACGACTAATAGAGGTTATAAAAAGACTGATACGAGAAGGAGAAAATTTAAAGAAAAAGAAAAATACAGTGCGCGTCAAAATCTTAAGACACCTAAAAAAATTTTTTCCCATGCAAAATTAAACAAGATACAATTCTAAAATCTTAATCGTGTTTAAGCATTGTAATTAAAATAATTTAAAGAATACCTTTTATTTAATCTTATTTTATATATGTATAATCTGGTTTTTGGATTTTTTTTGTCTTAAGAGGTGCGTCAAAATCTTAAGACACTCCCCTCAAAAACACGTTTTATAGAATTGTAAATATTACATTCGTTTTATTTTGTTACAATA
>NW_020169542.1:0-2929 GCF_000988165.1 Vairimorpha ceranae
TATTTTCTTCGGCTTTCCTTGGTATAATATACATTAAAACAGAAAATGAAGATCTAATTATTAGCAAATATAAATCAGAGCTTAATGCAGCATTTGAAAATAAATAAATAATTTCGATTTTATTGGTGTATATATTTTGAAAAAAAGTTTATAAGTTGCCAGACTATAAAAATTATTTGTATGCTAGTTTTTTTAGGTGAAAAATAAAAGTATTTATTTATCTAAATGTTTAATTATAGTTTACTATAAAATGCAATATAAATTAATTTATATTATTCAGTTTCCTTCTCTTTATAGGCATGGCGCCTTTCCTTCTGCATTTTTCTTTCCAGTTTTTAATTCTTTAGCTTGTAAACCGTAAACTCAAAGATTAGAAGATCACATTTTAATCTTGCGTAAAGCTCTCGATAGTTAATTGAAGAACTTTAAATTTTACATACGCTTCGACTTGCCCATCTAAACACGTAGATTTCCTATAAGCAGTGCTGTATTAAGTTAATTTGCCTTCCCACGTCTTTACATACGATATTATCTTTGTCTTATAATTGTAAATTAAGGCGCAAAATTTTGCTTAAAAATCGTATTTATGTTTTTTCTCAACTTCAGTAATTCTCAGGCTGCCAAAGTAGGTAATTTTTTTCTTTATGATGACTGTCTCTTTTCTTACTTTATCAACTAATTACTTATATGTCTGGTTATTTGTATTTTATCTTAATTGCGCTTTGTATTTTTAATCCCCTTGATTTTTGCTCCTTCATTTTAAATACATTCCCAAACAGAGTAACTTCGGTGCTTCGAGATATTTTGCAATTGTATTTTAGACACATTTGTGGGAGAATGCTTTTAGGCTTTTGATTGTACCTTCCTATGTTATTGTGAAACAGCATTCAGTTGTACTGGATGGGCAAATGATCTATTGTATTCCTCTTCTCGTTGCATTGAAGGAACAACCCTCCTTTTACTTAATAGGTGTTCCGTTCCTGAAGACGCAAAGTCTTCATCTTTTCTTGAGAAATATTTCCATGGGTGCGCCAAATAGATAATTCTTAGACGGGAATATTTAGATCGTCGATGATTCTGTACAATTTAAAGTTACTATATTTTTTTTTTATGTCACTGTATAGATATCTCAGATAGGTTTAAGAAGTTTGTTAGTTACTTCCAAGGAATTCTTCTTTGAAATTTAATTTTTGCCTCAGAAATAATTGATTTTAGAGAGGCGAGTGATATGGTTGTTATCGGGTTTATTTGAAAATATGTTTGTTTAATGTTTTTAATTATATTAACTGATTAAACTAAAAACTTCCTATTTTTTAGCTAAATACTTGGAAGGCCTCTTCTAATTATATTTTTGTTAAAAATAGAATCGCTAGTAACATACGGATTGTTGGTGTACATTATATTTATTAAATATTCCTCTTACCTTGTCTCCTATTTGACTATAGTATTGGTTTTAAGTTAAGGATTAAACACTACTTCGAATTGAATACAAATTATAATATAAATTGAAGTATAATTTTCAATCTGAGCAAAATATGTATACAAACTGTAAATTAAATGAATGATATACAACTTTTGTAGTATTTTAAAAACATATTATTTAACTAATGTACAAGCGATATTTTAAAAAAATTGTTATGTAAACAATTTCATAATATAAAGGTAATTATTAAAATTTTAGATTTTAAATCAAATGCTCACTTAAAAAAATAAAAAAAGAATATTTAAACGGTTTCTGAAAAATATTAAAGAACACTTTGTAAATAAATATGCTGAATTATAAAAAACGGGTATTTCTAGGGTCAAACAATTTGAAAAAAAGGACGATATTACTGGTGTTTCTGGCAATAATTTCGACGGTTTAAAATTAATATTTTCTAAAAATTTTGTACTTGTAAAAAGGACAATTGTAAGTTGAAATGTTTTAGTTAAATATTAAACAAACACAATATTTCTTTTTTATTACAAATTTATCAACTTGCGATTAAATTAAGGCTTTTGTAATTCTTTGCACTTATAACACATGTAAACGCCGATTTAAATTAATTATTTAATTAAATTGAAAAAGAAATAAATTAACTTTTTTATCTGCCATCTAAGCAAATTTACAATCATTTTAAATTTAATTAAATTTAATAAACTTTAATATGCGACTTGTAAATACAAATAATTTAATAATGAAATAGCTATTACTAAAAAATGAAACATTATTTATAATGTTTTTTATGATTTCATGCACCATATAACACACCTCCTAAAATTAATTTGTATAAAAAATCACGAAGGGATCGAATATTGCTAAATAAAATAAATAATAAAATTTATAAATTAAGCTTTTTTAAAAGATTTAGTAATAAATTTAATATATATTCAAAAAATTAAATAACCATTATGTTTTTTTGGCAATTTTAATTAATTTTAATATGTGCATTGACATTGAATCTTTAGAAACAGAAAAAGAAGGTCAATCCTTAGTTTTTTAAAAAAAAAGAAAATGAAAAAATGTTTCTAAGAATAAAACTAGAATTTTAAGGCACAGTTTTAAAGTTGAAGATATACTTCCTGAATACAGCAATTGTCCAATTAGATATGTGTAACAATTGGTCAAATGTCGGCATCCAGTATTGGCCTAAAGGCAATTAATCAAGTTTCTAAACTTGTTTTTTAATACATTTGAGACAGATGACAACGTTAAACAAAATTTTTATAAGTTGGTTTCTAAAACAAATTATTTTTCAGATAATTTTTGTATATTTCAAGAATATGTTCGTAATTTTCTATATACGATTTAAATATATCGTCCGATATTTTTAACGTGAGTTACATATCAATTTATGCTTTATTAAAATTAGAAAATAATTCTTTGATTAATTAAAGCTCTTTAAAAATATTTTTAAAAAAAAATTATTATTAATTTAAGGATATATTT
>NW_020169543.1:0-2928 GCF_000988165.1 Vairimorpha ceranae
ACCTCCAAAATTTGATGTTTTTTGTTTAGGGGTATAAATTTTAAAATGAAATCAGAATATAAACAATAAAAAAACATTAATTAAATATTGAATAAGAAACTAATAGAGCTCAATCTAAAACACGGAACATCCCCCGGAGATATTCCATTGACGGCCCTCAAGAGTAAATAAAAAAATTATTTAAGAAAAGTATTCCCAAGAGAGGTAATCATGAGTTTAGAAAAATTTATTTCATTTTGATGTAGCCATACTAGAAATAGTTTTTTAAAATGTTAATTCTAACTAGTTTATTGATTTTAGTTTTCCCAAGCCAGTTAGTTTTTGGTCTTGGTTTTGTTTATTAAAGTTTCCTGGTTTTTGTTTCTTGAACTCTTTCATTGTTTTGAAATTTTGGTTCCTTAAATAATTATTTTCAAAAACCGTTTACATTTAAACCAATAGCTGTAATGTGGTATCGATCTGAAACATGGAGGATACCACACATTTACTAAATAATTTCTTTCAATCTCACCTTCTGCTTCAGATCGGTCTAATGACCTGGCCACACAAACAATAAATTTAGAATAACACCGACAGAGAAGAAACAGTAGTAGACCATCACGATTTAACATCAATAAATCTTCTTCAAATAAAAATTATACCAATTTTTCGCTTGGAACTTCAGGAATAGGGGCAGCCTTAGAACCTTAAGTGTGCATGGAAGTTATCTCGCAAATGACCGCATTACCGATGAGAAACCAAATTTCACTACCCAGAATTGTGGCATAATACCACATGATAGTCAAGAGACCATGAACCAATAAAGTTTATAATTAGCTCAATAAAATTAAATGTCAGCAATTCGTAACAACGACTAGATGTTTTAAAGGATGTTTAGGTCTTTTCCACGAACTTGCCTACCTTTAAGAATTATAAAACAAGGATTAAAAAAATATTATTAACAATTTAATTCAAAATATTGATATATACTTCAGAAAATTCTTCTTCGTCTTACCTAAAATATACACCTTCGCTTAAATGTATACTGAATTAACTAGGTGTCAACATGGTCACAAAAAACGCCATTTTTTTCCTTATAGTGCCTTTCATATGGCCCCAAAACCCTTCTATGTTATTCGTATGGGAACCATCTTCTGACCTAAAACCTTCAGTATGATTAATTATATGATCCCAAAGTTTAAAATTCTTGCAACAGACGGACATGACGGGTGTTTGTCGGTAGATAGAATGCTATCATTTTTGATTTAGACATCATAGCCACGGTTAATTATCCTATAGTACGATCAGTAACTCTACGAAGAAAGAAATTTCTCTCGTCTGTTTTGGTCTATTCCACCTAATATCCAAATTGTATCCTTAGTATCATCAGCACTTGTAGGATTTCTAATAATCCCTTTACGCGACAAAACACTTTCATCAACCTTAATAGTTAGTTATACCACATCTCTCAACACAACAAACCTTTTTTCAAGATAGTTTTTGTAACAAACTAAAAGTAAAGACATATACCTTGCAATAGCAGTGTCAGGTATTCCAAAAAATATCAACAACTGAAAGTAATTTAAGTCACACATTAAGCAATACAATATTCTTGCTACTTTTGTAAAGACTAGAGCAGAACAAAACAAAGAAAGGCATTTTGACATCCTTTCTTTGTGCATCTATAGCCTATACTTCTATTTCTTGCAGACATTGGCAACAGCTTAGACAAATTGCCACATCTTAAACACAAAATGGAAGAGCTTATAATATTATTGCATACAAGAAAGTTTTTTTGCACAAATAAATTTTGAAAAATTTTATGGTCTACTGTAATATTCAAAAGATTATTTTTAAAATTTTTGCCCTTCTATCTAAAAGGAATTATTAATATTTTATTTAAATAACTAGCTTACGCTATCCCGTTTATTAAGTGGGACTTTAAACACAATGTATGCTTTTTAATAATATGTATCTTGTGTCAATTTTTAACGTTTATGTTTAAAAATTCATAATTTGTTGTGTTTAGCCCTCTATAAAAACACAGTAACACACTTTTGAAATTGAATTTTTAAATACAACACAAAAAAATATAAGGGATGTTCTGTTCTTGTTTTTTTTGTTAATAGTTAAAATAACAACATTGTTATTGCTTTTAAAACAAAATTTTCCAAAATTTAAAAAAAGAAGAATTAAAAAATAAAAAAATGTTCAGATTCAATTTTTTTATATACATATATTGACGAGCTTGCGCTATCTCATTAAAAACGAAATTAAAATGATGTGTGTTCTTTTTTTATGGATTTAGGGATATGATGTGCCTTTGTGTATGTACTTATTTTATTATTTTAAATTGGCCTGCGCTGTCCCGTTTTAAAATGGGACCTAAACATTATAATTGCGTTATTTGGCTAAATATTGTTTTATTTTTTTCCAGGTTCTAATAACTTTTTTTTCTTTATTAAAAATTTATTTTATTATTTTTTTACTGCTACATAAGAATTATATGTATAGCTTACTAATTTATTAAATATGATTTTTCCATACTTAATAAAATTTATTATTCCTGTACATTTTAGAATTGAAAGTTGTTATAAAGGATACTTCTGTGTATGTAATTTTCTTGTATTTAGAAATCCTAGTTATCAAAGAATTCTTTAGTTTGTAAAATTTTTCATTTATATCTACTGCATATTATATGTAGTACATTAAAGATATTACATACCAAGCCTTTATTATTGTCGTAGAAGATGTCTCTCGACGATGGTAGAATTTACAGTTTATATTTTTTTTTAAAATAAACCCCCTAATTTTTGGATGAACAGCCAGCTAGACAATAAACCCTTTGACAATTATAATAGCTATTTGTAGACTATATTGTCAACACAGTTATCCGAATTGGCAGACATTTCAATTTTTAATTGATCTTTACTCCTAACTCTACTTAAA
>NW_020169544.1:0-2898 GCF_000988165.1 Vairimorpha ceranae
GAACACTTCAGTAGCTGCATCGATAGCAAATAAGTATGACATAAAAGATTCACAAATCAAATATGTCATACAGAAAGTTAACAATCGAAAGATTAGAACGTATACTAGATTAAGATGTAATCTAGTTAAGTGGTCATCGCGCATGGCAACTTCTAACAGAATCCCGATGGTTTATAGAAGTAAATGCTTCCTGTGTGAGGGGCCACTAGAAGATTTAGAACATTGTTTGATAGATTGTGCTCTCTTAAGTGAGACCAGAAACCAATATGCAGAGAAACTGCCAGTCTTACAATGTTCAAGAACAAGTAACCAAGATAAAGTAAAGTTTATTCTTGGTAACAAAGAAGGATTGAAACACAATCCAAGTAAAGTTAATGAACTCTGTACATGTATAGAGTTCATAGACAAAATGATTGTTAACAGAGCTATTCTAATACAGAATAAGCTTAATGATATCAATCACAACAATTAGATGAAAATCGATACAATTAGTAAATAGCAATATTTACAAAAAAGGTTCAGAAATGAAAGAAAAGAAGTTAATTTTAATTAACAGAAAATTTTTTTAATTTTGACCTGGGGGAGGTCAGGCATGATACTGTTGCTGTATCGCCCCGCTGAACTGAGTTGTGTTCTTAAATGGTGTATTGAGCCAGGCGATGTTGTTCTGTGCACTCACTTAAGATGAGAGATGGTCTTTAAGTAGACCAAGGATTCTGTATCATAAGGGAACGTTCTTTTCTCCTATAAGCAAGGCCGTAAAGGTATGCTAGCGTGTAAGCGCAATATTGATGTTTTATTTTTACAGTGGAGTTTTTGGTGGCCTGGTGGTTTTTCTTCTGTTGCTCATTTTTATTTTTTAACAATAAACTTTTTATTTTTATTTTTATTTTTTTTTATTTATTAATTCAGATATGTTTTTAAATGGTACTGAGATAAATTGAAATTTTATCTGTTACAATAAAAAGATTTAACAATTTTTATAAATAATGCAAAAATGCGCCAAAACTTAAAAAGTGAACCGCAACTTATGCTATTAAAAACAGCACAAATTTGTATTAGTTACTTACATACAAAGTCATGAAAAAATTTCTTTTGAAAGATTCATGCTGTTCTTGCGAAGCTATTAATTTTAATAGTTCTTGTATTTCATTTCGACTATTGTTTTTATTTTTCAAGAAAATATTTGCAACCAACTTCAGATTCTTAAGACAAGCAATTAACTCTAAGGTAAAATTTTTATTAGAAAAATTTATGATTTCTTTAAAATTTCTTTTGTCCAAATTCTGGACTTGCTAATAATAAACAACTTTATGAGGTATGTGAGGTGCTTACTAGGAATAAACCCTAGTTTATAATACAATTCTAAATAATTTTTTATTAATGGCTCTATTGGCCGAATACTGCTAATAATGCTCCCCTTGTAGCTAGTATTTTTGTAATAACTGTTCTTGGTATCGGTTCTTCTTCTTATATATATTCGTGTAGAGATAAATTATTTACATTTAAAAAAATAAAAATTTCTTTTTTATAGAAAATACTTTTTTTACATGTGGTCTCATGCCACAGTATGTTTCACAATGATTGTTTGTTTTTTTTATTAGTTAATGTTGTTTTTGTTTGTTATGTGAACAAAAAAATAAAATACAAATTTTGACCCTAAGGAGATTCAGATATGTTGAATTAATCTAAACTAGCAAATATTAAAAATATGATTTAGAAGATTTCCAAGACTGTAAAGCAAATATAAAAATAAAAAATTATATTTAAAACATGTTAAAGAAATATTTTCACTTTTGATATGTCAAATAAGGTTTAATTTTTATTGTAAACTTTTCAACTTTTTTTTGTTAAAGAATTTTAAACAATCAGCTTTGCATTTTTATAAGGATAAAGTATAAAAATTTATCTTATCATAAACATAAATGCCATAAATATTATATTAAAAAATTTTATTTTGTAAAAAAACTCATATTCTATTGCACCTAAATGCACAAATTTAAATAAAAAATATTGCAAGATTTGATGCTTATATTTCTTTAACAAGTTTTAACTATTGTAAAGTTTAGATGAAATGCAGTAAATAGTTGTGTGGTTTACTATTTTTAATCTTTGTTTTTTTTCCAAAATTGCTAATTTAACAAAACTTTACAAATGATCAAAAAATTGGGTGCTAAATTAAAAGTACTTTAAATTTACTTTTAAATATATTTCAGCAAAAAATACAATTAAATTTAAAAAGCAAATCAATTTTATTTTTTTTTTATAGAATGCATAATTTTATAGTGATATGATATTTTATTTAGTTACTATATGCTATATGATTTTAAAACAAGTTTTTTAAAAACAATTGTAGATAAAAATTTTTAAAATACAATTTAACAAGCGTAAAATTGATAATTAAATATACAACTTTTTTTGGTAATTAGATTACGCAATTTACCAAAACATTTTGTATTAAAAAAATCATTTATTTGTAAATTTTAATAGTTCAAAACATAATCTACTTTTAGTGAAAAAAATAATGCTTAGTTTTGTATTATGTGATTTAATTATTCATCTTAATTAAATTATGTTGAATTTTAATTCTAAACATCAATTTAATTTAGAACTTATAAAAATTATTTATTGTAATTTGAAAAAAATGTTATATTAAGTCTTTGCAAAAATAATGACATTTTTTTTATTAATTTAATGTCTCATTGAAAATTTATTTAAAATATAAATAGATAAAAATTTTATGACCCATGAATATTTTATTAATTTTGTGTAATTTGCTACAAGCAGCATTGTATACTTGTATTGATGAAATGTACGATGAAATTTTACAACATTCAAGTAAACCAAATTATACAATTGATACTGCAAAAGAATCAATTCATGTTGTTATAATTTGCA
>NW_020169320.1:0-55602 GCF_000988165.1 Vairimorpha ceranae
ACAATGTTTAAATACGAATAGTTATTTTAGAATTGTATTTTGTTTGATTTTGCATGGGAAAAAATTTTTTTTTTAGGTGTCTTAATTTTGAAGCGCACTTAAAGGCCCAACAGACGGAATGTTTTTTTTCAAATCAAGTAAATAATAATCTTTAGTCTTTATTTTCTGTTTAACAATTTCAATTAATTTCTAATAAATGTCTAAACTAGATTGTAAATAAGCAAAAAATAATACTTACAACCCAGTTTCATTTAACTATAAAGGGTCTAAAAAAAAATTATAAATAAAATTAATTTTTATTAAAGATTCGTATCTGATAAATAAATTTGAATATTGATCATATAAATAAAATTTCTTTCCAAAAATAGTAAATATATATTTTTTAAAAATTTCCTAAAATAGTAAATGTAGATTTTTTAAAAATTAAAAAAAATGAAAATTATAAAATTGCAATAAAGATTGTAAAATGTTATTTTACATTTTTAACAATAAGTATTTAAATTTTAAATCTTAAATCAAGATAAATAAATTTAACATATCTATATATGTTATATTTAAATTTTGTTCTGTCTTCATTTTGACTTTTGTTTTTAGGTTTTTAATTTAAATAGGCAAGCAAAACCGCCTTTTTAATCGAAAAAAGGGCTTTGTTGTTAAATTTTATAACAAAAAAGAAAGATTTATTAAAGTATGGGTGTCATCGGTGACAATTATTTACTTAATTATAAGATTTAAGTTAAATAGTAAAATATTAAACAGGGCTCTGAAACAAAAAGTTTTAAGAGTAAGAATAAAAGTATTTAAGCTAGTTTATTGATAATTATGTTAAATAAGAATTTAAGTCTTCGTAACAGAATCAAATTTTAAAAGATAAGGGTAATGACAATGGGAAATTTTAAAATTAAATCGCTAGTTTATTTTTTTTTCGATAATTTTTCTTTTTTTAATTTTTTTTAATTACAGTATTCTCTAAAATGTCGTTTTTTCTGGGAAAGATAACACAATTGATCTTTTTTTGTTCTCTTCTCTACCTTATTAAGTCTTGATCAGTTATTTTAGATGTAAACAATGTGCTATTATAGAATTTTAATTTATGTTTGTATTCACCATTTATAAATAAAAATTTATGGTAAGCACTAATAGAAAATATTTAATGTATTCAAGCGTAATATTGTAAAAATATTTCCCAAGATTTTTCAAACAGTGAAATAAATTGTGTTACATTGCTAAGTCTATTTTGTTCGTTAACACTGTTGGAAGATACTACTAATCTTTTGTGACACATTTCTAATGTAAAAATATCTCTACCTCCTGTAAATATTCGACGATTAATAAGCTCAATATTATTACCTTTCTTTAAGCTTAACTTGATGTCTATCTCAAACCTAAAATTTTTACAATTTTTTAAACTTTTAGAAACAATAAATTTATCGTCTTTAATTTTCAATAAATCTTCGTCTAAAAGTTTCTCTTCTTCTGCAGTCATATTTTTAAAATTTTGTTTTAAAATTATTTCTTCGTACATAATCTCAAATTCCGCATCTTTATCCATTTTATCGGCATCGTTCAAAATAAAAAGTTTTCCAGCAACAGATCTACCCTTTGTAATGTATTTAATAATGAGCTTATTATCTACTAAATCATAATATATTTGATATCTAACATTATTATAAACCATAGAAAATGTATATATACATTTTTTTTCATCAAACTTAATATTTTTTTGTATCATAAAATCTTTACGAGTTTTTTCATCTATTAAATCATTATTGTTAAAAAAATAACATTTAAGGTTGGTCTTAAAATTTTCATTGAAAACCCTTTTATAAAACTGTAATGAAGATGAAAGTGTCTCGATAGTCATATTTTCATTTAAAAAGCTATTTGGTACATCATAAATGTAAAATTTGCCTGGTAAAATTGTAATTGTAATCAAATAATTAACAAATTCTTCATTTTTTTCTAACATTTGCTTTTCGTTTTTCTGAATTCGTGGATGTAAATAATTAAAAAATGTGTTAATAAAGAATTCTTTTACATTAATTTTATGTGTCTCCATCTCACAAAATCCTTGATTCATCAATTTAGGACTGTAAACATTTATATCCTTATGCAACATATGCTTAATCCCTTTATATAATTCTAATTTTACTTCATCGGATGTGTCAAACATCCCTTTTATTACTAAATCCCCCTGTCCTCCTTTTTTGACATAACTCTGGTTGGATTGCTGTTTTTGATAATTTTCACTTACAAAATTCTTTAAAGAAAGATACTTTTGTACAAGACTTATTCTAAAAATAAATAAATATCCAACACTAGATATTGTACGAGCAATTCCGTCAATAATTAACTTAACTTCCTGAGAATTATCCTGAAATCTTTTTTTCAAATCAATTTTTTGATTAATAGTTACAAGATAAAATTTTTCTTTTGGCTGGATTAATGCTTTATAAATAAAATATGAAAAAGGTTCATCTGTAGGATTTTTGTAAAATTCCCTAGATATTTGATATAAAGCTTTGGAAATTTCAATCTTATTATTTGCTTTTACTTTTGATTGTAAAAATAAAAAAAAGACAAATACTAAATCAAAAAATTTTGAATCAAAAAATTCACATAAAAATAGAAGATTGAAAATTTCGCCAAATGAATCATCAAAATCTCTATTTATGTTAGAACAAAACCTTTTATAGATCATGACATCTGTATAGACGTAAATTTTATCATTTTTTATAATATATTTTTTTTCTAAGTCATCACTTTTTTCATTTGTCATATTTTCCTTGTCAAATAAATACAGATCATTGGTCTCTGTATTTAAAATCTCCTCTGTGCCACTTTTTAAACTAACCAGATTGACAAATATATTAGAATTATAGAAAAAATTATCGTATTTTTTTTTATACAAATGATTATAACTAAATTTATACCTATCATGATTATAAATTGATAAAGGTAAACTGTTTATATTTTCTGTACATTCCTCACTCATCTTTAATAAACCCATTTCATTTATATTTTGAATCTTTATTTCATTTTTTATTTTTTGAAAAAATTTTTTCATTTCTGTTAAAATATTTTCAAAAAACTTTTCATCATTTTCAGAAGGAAATTGTAACAAAAGTTCATCTTCTTTATTTAACTTAAACTTTTTTAATAAAATATTTATCTCTTTCTTGAAATTTTTATAAAATTGTTTTTCTGTATTTGATATATTGATATCATTTTTATAAATAAATTTTTTAAATTTAATTTGACTACCTTCAAAAATCTTTTTTAGTGGAAAATTAAGATTGTCAATAAATCTACTTAAGCAATCTTGACATTCACATTTTAAATTTGTATTAATCAACGAATTAAACGATCTTCTATATAAAATACCCAAACTTTTAAAACTAGGGTAAATATTCCCTGGTATTTGTAAAAAATCAGGAAAACTTAAAGGAACAAGAGATTCGGGCACAGATGCAACAAATCCTGTCCTAGGAAAATCTATGCTTTTATTGAATAGCTCGGCTAGCAACTTCGCATTTTCGCTTTTTACATCGTTTAAATCACAATACACCATGTGTGCATGCGCAATATGACCCAAGTGGAAATTTCTAATATATCTTATGTAAAAATTAACAATGTCTTTTAAACATACCACTTCTTTAGACAAAAATGTTTGATCTTCATACAAAGATGGATCATGATAATTTTTAGGAATTAAATTTTTTTCCCAAATAATTGTATACATATCACCATCTAGATCTGAACCAGAACACATATTAGAAATTGGTCTTTGTCCTACTTGGTTAAAAACTAATATACTACGCATAAATCCAAGTTCTGGTTTGTTTACAGCAATAACTGGTCTAATATCTCCAGGATGGAGACAAGGATTTTTAACAACAATGCAAGGACCAATAACTATAACATAATCTCCATCTTCAACAAAATTATCGTATTTTCCAACCAAATCTTTCTTTACTTTTATAAAAACTTCATTTTCTTTTAAAACCATCAATTCGTCAACTGTCCCTAACAGAACAGCTCCATTTTTGATTAAAATTTTATTCTTTTTGTATAAATCTCGTGTGATTTTATTAAAAATTTGTATTAAAATTTTTTTAAAAATTTTCGAATCTTTAACACTAGAATTGCATGGCACAATTCCAACTGTTCTACGTACATACTTTACAGGATTCTCAAGTAACTCATTTAGTAAGCTTAAAACATAATTATCTTGATGTTCAACAAAAATAGAAACGTTTATTCCTAGACCTTCTAAAATATTTATAATTTGCCTATTTAAATAGCATAAATTTGTTGCAGAGTGTGTAATACACTCCATAGTTCTATGTTGAGATATAAATTTTCTCATACTTTTTCGTAAAATTAATTTAATCCGATCATCAGTTTGTTCTCCTAAGGCTTTAATTAACAAATTTTCATCTTTAAATTCTTCAAGTCGAATTCTTTTTACATCGGAATTTTGATAAGATCTTAAAATATTTAAAACAGCTTGTCCCAATTTCTTATTAATATTAAAATCTTTAAAACACTCTTTATCTTCACTATTAATTGGATGCGCAACGATAACCCCTTTATATCCACCAAATCGAATTTGAAATGCACTAGGAATTTCATCAAGACCCAATTTTTTAGCAATAATTTTTGCATGTGAAAGTGAAATTATACCTACGCCATCGGTAAATGTAAATCCATTTTTAATATTATCTTCAATTTCAATAAAGTCTATGATATCTACTGTAGGTATCGTACTACTTAAAGCCTGACCCAATCTCATAGCATATTTACCAATATTCTTGATCTGTGAAAAATCACCTAACCAATTTCTTATGTAATCAGGTCCTATTAAAGTATTTTTTGAAAAATAAGGTGTAAGAAACCACACATTGTGTAATTTCATCTGTGACGTAGTCATGGCGACAAAAAAATACTTTTTTTTTCCAACAAAAATTCCTTCATTCAAAATATTTCTAAAATAATCATAAATAAAATTTTGATCTTTGTTAACTGTATCTTTTATTTTAGTTTTAAGATCTTCTTCTCTAAATGATATTCTTAAAAATTTTTCGTAATCAAATTCTCTAAGAATTCTATTACTTTCAAAAACAACAGGTAATTTGTAAACTATTCTTAATGGGGTAACAACTGCGTGTTTAACTCTTCTTTCTTGCATTTCACAAGATATTTCATTATAATTTTCCATGAGAGCAATAAAATTTAAAAATCTTTTATCAATTGAGACTAGTAGATAATTAACAATATTAAAAATATTATATTTTAAAATCAGTTTACAATCATTCTTAGTTAAATTAAAATTTAAATATCGTTCTTTTTGGGATATTAAGCACAACATATAGAAGTGATCATCATAATTCAAATTAGAAAATTCTTCGTAAAGTTCAGGAATACTTAAAAAATCCTCTTTTGTAGCTTTTAAATTTGAAAATATTAAAGCTATATTTTGATATCTTGCAAAAAAAGAAATATAACAGTCAATAGTTTCATATAACATAATTCTCTTTTCCGTCTTAATGTTTAGATGCTTATGTTTATTTTTTAAAATAATCTCTTTAATTATATTAAAATCTGCATTATTTTTTAAATCAAATGAAATTTTTATATCATCTCTATGCACTAGAAAAGGAACTTCTTCTATGGAACATCTACTCCAAACAACACTTTCAAATAAGTTATAACGATCAATACTACCTAAACTTGTAATAGAAGATAATTTTTTGTGGATTTGTAAAGAATTTTTACATTTAAAAATTTTAGGTTTTCGATCTAAACAAATATAAAAATTAATGACAAATCCATCCTTTTCAATAAATACATAATCTTCAAAACAATTTTGCGATATTTTTAGTTTAAAGTTGCCCATTTTGCCAAAAAAATATATTGCAATGACATCTCTTCTGAAAAAAACATAAGAAGTACTATTCATTTTATAAGAATTGAGAAATGTCTTTTTGTTCGATATTGTTCCAAACTCTATACCTGATGATATAACTGATATATTGTCATGATTGGGCTTAATAAAATCAAATTCCAATGGTTCATAAACTCGTTCTAATATTTTAAATGCAACGTACGAAAAATTATGCTTTTTTTCAACATATAACGTATTTTTTTTCGTGTCAAATTCTTTAACTTGAAATAAATCATCTAAATTGATATTTTTCCTTTCATATGTTTTTTCACTATGTATTTTAATCACAAACATTTCAAGATTATTATAAATTTTGCCTGTATTCAACAATTTAGGAATTTTAAAATTAGGTTTAATCTCCGTTTCAATTTTCTTTTCAAAGTTGATTAAGTTTTCAAATAAATCTTCATTAGATTTCTGACACAATATTATTTTTTTAGCCTTGGTGTTAATAGGTTTAAAATCAAAAAAAATTATTATGTCTAATTCTGAAATATCAGGAAGCTGATTATAAATCATAAAATAAATTTTTTTAACAACATTATCATTAGAACGTATGTGAATCACATAATTAATCTGATCATTAGAGACAACTGTTAAATATTTTAATTCATAAATTATTATATTGTAAACAATATCAAGTATTTTTATAGAATTAAAAATAATATAAATGTTACTAGAGATACATTTAAATACTTCATTAATCAGAACATCTAACTTATTAGACGTAAAATGATATAATCCTATTTCATTTTTTATTCTATCATATTTCTTATCTTTCAATAATACATCTAATATAAAATTGGTTTTATAAATTCCGTTATACAATAAAAAAATAATTCTCTTTGCAACATCATGTTCTTCTTCCCTTTCACCATTTTTAAATTCATTAACAATTTGACATAAACCTTTTAAATGCAAATTAATTTGGTTCTTATTTTTATCTAAAAATATTTCTTCATCAAATTTTTTGTAGGTTTTAATTTCTGTGTTAAATAGCGCTTTTTTGTAGAACCATCTAATATTCTGTCCATAAATTATTGGCGCATAAGATGTAAAATTTACATCAGTTGAAGTATAAAGATCATAAAAGAAAAACGGTGATGTAGTAAACCCAAAACTACAAATATACTTTTTCAAATGTTCATCATTTTTCTGTAACAAATCAGTAAAATTTCCAATACTTTTTAGATCATCAAATACCAGTATCGAACTACCAACAGTTTCATTACATAATTCCTTTTCTGTGATTATAGCGATTGTATTTTCACACACAGTCTTATAAAAATCCGCCTTTCCTGCCATGTTATCTTCTACCACTAAAAATATTTTATCAATTTTTTTATATTTCTTACAAATAATGCTAATATAATATTTTAAAAAATTTAAAAATATCGTTGAATCTGGCAAGTAAAAAATAACATCTAATTCTAACGTCTTAAATAACAGTTCTAAATTAACATCAGAAGATAATTTTAAATCTGATTTTAAACGGTAAGTAATTTCATTTATTATTCTATTATTTTGCTTCATTAAGGGGCTAAATTTAAAAATAAATTATATTCAAGAAAAGACATCCTTTTCTGCTATTGAAAGCAGAAAATAATAATAAGTTTTCTTAATGATATTTACAAAAATTTAAAGCCTAAGTTTTTGCATTTTAAGACCCATCAATGAAAGATAATAAAGATTTAGATGATGAATACAGCATCTTAAACATTCATAAAACTTATGAAGATGCAGAATTGAATTGGAAAACATTTAACAATAAAACTAATACGACTTCAGATGAGGCTAAAAAAGAAACACAAAGCAAATTAAAAGATGTTACTTTTTTATCAGGTAACAAGTCACTTTCAAAGCTAAAAGAGAAGGTAAAAAGTATACAAAATAAAAAGAAAATTTTAGATACAGAAAATATTTCGTGCAAAAGATATAAGGAATGTTTAGCAAAAGAAGAAGACAAAGAAGTTAAGCTTGATAACTATATGAATACTAAGTCAGAAATAGACACGAATCTACATGAAAATATATTTCAAAAGGCAAAACAAGACACATTTGTGATAGAAGAAGTAGAACTAAGTGACTTTAAAGATAATGACCAAAGTTTTGAGGTAGAAAATAAAACAGCAAATAATAATTCATCTAACTACAAAAAAGATATCAAGAAAGGAAAATTTTTAGAAGACAACAACATTCTTAAAGATCGTCTTAGTAGAGTAGTCACACCAAGGGCGAACGTTAAGTTTAAAGATGTTATTTTACCGTTAGGTGTTGATGTAGATAAAAAAACACAAGAGAAAATTATAAAAAATTCTGTTGAAATAGAAAAAAATCCAAAATCTGATTTAGCTAATAATACAAATGATATACAAAATACTTATTCTAATATTACAAATACATTATCTACCAAGCAGGTGTCTATAAATAAAATAAAAAAAAGATTGAATAAAGAAATTAATAAGACAAAAGTACAAAATTCAGATAAAAATAACTCGGAAGAAAATGCCCAAGACAGTAATTTAATTTCTGAATTAAAATCTAAGATTGATAGTATACAAAAACTTAGGAAAAATGTAATCAATTTAGAAAATTTTATTGGGCTACAAAAAGTCGAAATTGAAATGATTAAATCTCAAAAATTGCCTGCGAATAATTCTGCACATTTAATTCAAAATTGTAAAAAAGCATTATCCTCGATGATTAACGATATAAAAATGCGAGAAACAGAATTAAAAAATGAAATAGTTATTGAAAAGCATAAAAATGCAGCTTTAACAAAAGAAGTTGACAATTTGAAGAAAATAATTGATAATTTAGTAAAAAAGCGACAAATTGATAATTAAAAGCTGAATAAATTATTTAATATTTGAATGAGTGACTTTTAACACAATTTTTTTGTAATATTTTAATATAATCTCTTTTAATTAATGGCGATTTGAAATGATGTTTTAATTTTTGTCTATTTTGAAAAACAAAAAAAATGTTTTACGAAAACTATAATTTTATCATCAGTTATAAAAAAATAATTTTTTATTAGACGTGAATGTTTATTTTATAAACATGTATTGTTATATTTTTACTTTCTGTAAACAATTTAGAACTAAACCAAGAGCTTATTAACAAGTTTATACCAACACCATTAAAAGATAGTTATTAAGATAAAATTATTGTTTTTAATAAAAGCTCATTTTATTTTTGCAAATAAAATCAATTACTTCAGTATTAACAAATTTTCTTAAAACCATTTTTAAACCCATATGAAAAAAATCAAAGAAGTAAAACTTAAAAAAGATAAATCTGATAGAAATACTATAGATAAAGTTCTAGATGCTAAGACATACAGCATTTTAAAAAAACTACTTGCTCGTAATAAACTTGTTGATCTGCAAGGCAGTATTTGCACTGGAAAAGAAGCTAATGTTTATTTAGGAAATGCAAGTACAGAAATTTATTCTAAATTTGTTAAAAATATTCACACATTAGATAATAACGGCGAAAATAAAAATATATTTTGTCCAAAAAAATTACAAAAACTTTTAGAATGCACAAATGTGAATGATGTAGATTTTGTTATAAAAGATTTTTTTAAAAAAAATGAAAATAATTACACATTAAGCAAAAGAAAATTAAGAAAAAAAAATAAGAAAGAAAAAAATGTTTTACTTACTAACGAAAATAAAATTAAATTAGAAAAAACTAATATTTCTTCTATTGAAAACAGTGTTGAAAATAAAAAAGACAATAATCAACTTGATTTATTATCAGATGATTTAACAAAAGAATGCAATATGGGCACGGATTACAGTAAATCAGAGATTGAAAATTGTACTAATTTAAAGTCTGATATTTCCTTTGAAAATATGATCCCTGTGGCTATTAAAATATACAAGACATCTGCTATGAATTTTAAAGATAGAGAAAGATATCTTGAAGGTGAAAAAAGGTTTAAAAATTTTTGTACAAAAAATAGTAGGAAACTGATAAAATTATGGGCAGAAAAAGAAGTTAGAAATTTAAAAAGACTTAATAAACATAATGTACCTTCGCCAATACCAATTTATCTAAAAAGAAATATTCTTATTATGAGTTTAATTGGGGGACCGGCAGAAAAGCTTAAAGATACATTTATTGATGATCCTATAGACTGTTATAACCAAGTTATTCAAATTATTAGTGATATGTACAACAAATGCAATCTGATACATGCAGACTTAAGTGAATATAATTTACTTTATCATAATAAAACTGTTTATGTTATAGACGTCGGTCAAAGTGTAGAAAGAGATCATATTAATGCTAACGAATTTCTAATTACGGATTTAATTAATATTAACAATTTTTTTTGTAAATTAAATATAAAAGTAAGGAACATAAATGAAATATTTGTTAAAATTACTAAAAATGAAATACCAGATTTTTTAAAAAGTTTTGATTTAACAAAAAATACATTTATTCCTTTAAAGTTAGATGATGTTAGTAATATTGAAGATGTTAAAATTTTTACTGATTTGACTGACAAGAGAATGAATACATGTAATGTACATGAAGAAGATCTTGAATTAAATAAAGTTTTATGTCTTGAAAATGACACTGAAGAGAGAAGTCATTTGAGCAAAAAAGATCGTAAAAAACTTGTGAAAGAGTTTAACAAAGAGCGTAGAGTATATAAAATTAGCAAAGTAGAAAAAAAAAGAATATTTAAGAAATACATAGGAAAAAAGAAAAAAAAATAAAGTATTTTAATTTTTTTTATATGTAGAAATTTTTATATTTAACTATTTTATTAAATTAACTTTTTACATGTTTTTCGAAAATTCATCTAGTTCTTTTATTGTTTTACTTTTTCCAAGAGTATATTTATAAAAATCGTAACAAGGTATACCAAGTGTATAAGTATCAAATTTTTTTGAATATCTTTGACTAAAATGTGTTAGCAAAAGAACCTTAGATTTAGATCTTAAAAATATATTATATGCATCATTAAGTGTAGAATGATTTGTTTTTATTGCTTTCTCCTCATTTTCGTTATCAAAGGTAGATTCATGTATAAGAATATCTGAATTACAAGCCATATCTGCAAATAAACATGATGGTCTAGTGTCACCTGAATATGAAATTTTGATATTTTTATATTCAATTGATACTGAACAAGAATCAAGATTATGTTTACAACCACAGATTGAAACAAAAACAAAATTATCTAATGTAAAGTGTAAAATGTAATTATCAATACTTTTTTTATCGACAGATTTGTAATAATTTTGTTCTAATTCTTTTGCGCTGTCCGTTGCAAAACATTTAATGTTTTCGTTAAATAGCGATACAAAATCTAAAATACATTGTGGAGCAAAAAGATTAACTTTATGTTTTATTTTACTCAATAAATTTACAAGGCCTAGGTTATGATCTCCATGTGAGTGACTAATAAAAATTGTACCGATTTTTTGTAAAACTTTATAAGATCCATTAAGCCTTAGCAGTTGATTTAAAGAATCTTCACCACAATCAAATAAAAAAACTTTGCTTTTTATCGAAACAAGTAAACAACTTACATTTCTATATTTTGATGGAATTGCACATCCTGAACCAAGAGTGAGTACAAACGAATCTTTGTCTGAGTACTGTAAAAAATTATTGTTACTATAATTTAATATTTTTCTTGGTTCTCTGTGCAAAACAAAATCTTTAACTTCTTTGTTATAAATAAAACAATCATTTGAATTAATAATTCTTGTAAATAAAAAAATGTGTTTCCATTTTGCGCGTTTATAAAAAGATTTACGACGGCTAATTTTTTTTCTAAACCTTGGAAGGCTAGGAAGTAAAAAATTTGATGAAATTTTGCTAAACTCTGAAAGTAAATTGTACTGCGAAATAAAGTCAATTGTTTTAGGATTATTTATATACCACAGATCTCTAAATTGATATCTTAAAAAGTCCTTTTTTTTAAAACAAATTACTTTATCTTCCTCGGTTGGAGTTAACGTATCATCAATTATAAGATAAATTTTTTTAAATTTAATATCAGGTTCCATATAATCATCACCGTTATAGACTTTATCATTTATTTGTACCTTTTTGCCAGCCACAAGATCTTTATACATAAATTTTGGTATACAACTAGGAACATTTTCGACACGAAAACGTCCTTTAAATTTTTTTATTTGTAAAATATATTTTTTTGATACAGAAATAAATTCATCATCGTAATTCAAATCATAAAATTGTATTTGTAATTTATTGGGTGGACAAAAAGTGTAAGCTTTTTTTATTAAAAGTTGTATTTTCGAGTTACAGACAATCTTTAAAATTTCAACATTCATGTCTCGAAGAGTTAAATACAATCCACAAAGAGGTGGAATACATTTTTTATCAGGTATGAAAATAGCACAAATATTTTTTAAATGAACTTTTGATTCTATACAGTATCTTTGAAATCCTTCAAACAAATTAAAAATATAAGATTTTGACTCAACTGTCAACACAACAGACTTTCCACTTTTTGTAGATAGAAATTTGATAGACGAATACATTGAAGGGCAGTATTTTACTAAATATTATGTTACAAATTATAATTTTTTTATGCCCTAAATGTTTGAACTAGAAATTTCGCATCAGCCTGTTCAAAAAAAAGAAGAAAGAAATGATTCTAAAAGCGTTAAAAAAATGCCACAAAATATTTCAAGCGATCAAGAAAATATGGAAGGCAACAAGTATAATGCAGATACCCATGCACCAGAAACTTTACAATATTCCGCATCTATTGATGACCATAAGATTGATAATACTGTTGTATTTCCTGGTGGTAAAATAGGTCTTCTTCGCAAAACATTTGAAAGTATTGCCGAAATTGTTGATCACGTTGAAATAAAAGCACGTTCAGAAGGATTAGAAATGCAAGTTATGGATTCAATACGTGTAGTTTTTATTGACATTTTTCTTAGCAAAAATTTATTTGATAAATATAGATGTGATAGGAATATTACATTTGCCATTAAAGTAAAAGATCTTATTACTATTCTAAAAGATCTAAATTTTCCACCCGATTCAAGTTTACATTTATCTTGTGATGATAATCCTGAATCGTTAATAATTTGTTATAAATATCCTCAGTATGTTTTAAATTGGGAATTAAGCTTGTATTCGTTTGATAACGAAGTGTTTGAACTACCTGAGTTTGAATTTCAAGCGGAAGTTACGATGTATGCTAAACAATTTATGGTTCTACCTAAGCTTATTGGAATATTTGGGGAGTTTATTACTATCGAAGCATCTAAGAATACTATTACATTTAAACAAAAAGGAGATACAACATCTTCTGCTATGAACTTACATGATAGTGAAGACAATGATATAGAAATTAATGTTTTGACAAATCAAAAAAAAGAAATGGCGATGAAATATATTGGGATTTGTGCTAAAGTAGCTGGTCTTTGTTCTAAGATCAAGTTACATATGGGAGATGATACACCTATTTTTTTCGATTTTAATTTATATGATTTAGGTCACATTAGGTACTATATTGCCCCAAAAACAGAAAGTGAATATTAAATTATTTAGTTAAGTATCTTATATGTAATTTTAATTATTAAACAAAACAAACATTCAGTAAAAAATCCAAATTTTTAATTAAAAAACAATAAATTAATCACACATGATTTCATACTGGTTTTTTAATCCCCATCCCTTTGGATACAAATCTTTCTCCATAATAACTCGCTTAATGCCCGCGACAAATCCATGGTCCATTATGGAAATTTCTGCACTACTTACAATAGCTTCTCCTAAACAAACAGCTTCCCCTTTAACAGAAATTATAACAACAACAGATCCAATATCAATTTTAGAATCATATTTAAGAACTCCAGTTATGCTTAATTTTGCACCGTAACATAAAGCATTAATAGCACTATCTTTAATCATAATTCTAGGATATCCTATTAAAATCTCTTCGAGAGGTCGTATAATTCGTCGCAAATATAACTCTTCTTTTTTAGTATCATAAACGTATTTAGCATCTTTAAGATCATGTAGTGTAAAACATTTATCTTCTTCAATTAAACCACTCCTTACTCTTCGTAATGCTGCCATACTAGCAGGACATCCCATAAGTAATCCGATGTGTACACATAGCGTTCTGATGTAAGTGCCCGCCTCGCACGATACCTTAAATAAAGCTTGTTTTTTTGTTTTTGAAACTTCCAAAACATCGATTTTATAAATATTTCTCAATCTAAGATCTCGTTTTACAGCACACATAAGCGGAGGTCGTTGATATAAAACTCCTGTTAATTTTTCAACCGCTTTATAAAACGACGTTTTACTTGGTTTATCTTCAAATTCAATTACACATACATATTCTTTCCCGAGTGTTTGTTGACTTTTAGTTAATCTTGTAGCTCTATTCAAACATATCGTAAGTACACCACTTACTTTCGGATCAAGTGTTCCACAATGACCTGTTTTGTCACACTCCAATATATTTTTAATCCAGGTGACCACTTCATGAGAGCTAGGATTTGAAGATTTATCAATGTGTATAATACCATATTTAAGATATTGATCCAAAGGCCTGTTATATGGCAAATGTCCGCACCCAAACGGCGTAAAGTTAGTACTTTTAGTGATCATTGAATCTACATTTTTCAAAAGCGGAGAAAAATGTTCTAATTCTTGTGTCATTACAGGGATAAAAAAATTTAAAAAAATGTTAAATAATTTATTTAATGCATAAATATTTTAGTCAGCAAACGAAATAGGTTTAAAAAAACACAATCCTTCGACAGAAGTAGTAATTACTAAATCTTCCTTAAAACAGACATCTTTATAATATTTTTGTCCTTGATGAACAAAAAGCAAATATTTTTCGTATTCCCAATCATCTTCAAGTGATGTATCAAAAATGCACAACTGTTCATCACTTGTACTGCAAAAAATATCCGAATCTTTCCATTTAATCATTGAAATACTAGATTTATGCCAAAAAATATCTATAATATTGCTAGGCATTCTAATGTCTACAATTTTTATCGTTCCATTATCATCTCCGTATGCAAATAGATTATCTTTGTTTGTGTCCACAGCATTAATTTCTGCGTTTTCTAATTTGTTAAAAATATTATCTTTAGATCTAATGTCCGTAACTTTTATCGTTTTATCAGTTGAAGCTGAAAAAAGAAGAGATCCCAAACGACTTATAGATTCAATCGATTTTGAATGAATTCTAAATGTATCTGAAATCTGTTCATTAAAAATAGATAAAAATCCACTATCATGTGCAAATATAGAAGTTTCATTTGCTGAATACAAACCATAATCGACTTTGTCATAAGAAAGTGATATGAGTTTATCCAAATTATCATTATAAATATCAAATGTTGTATCTGAAACACAATTAATATTAGTATTAGATCTAATTCTATTATATAAATATGGTGCTTGAACACTTTTATATTCAAAACCTTCATGTTCAAAGTTTTTCATATTAAACATTTTTAACTGTCCAGGTTCATTTTCTGGATTAGTTGCCACAAGTAGAAAATCAGTTTTGTATAAATCGACAGATTGAGATGGCCAGTCTAAATCGTAATAACTAAGAATCTTGTAAACTTCATCGTTACATTCCAACTCTTCATCATCAATAGTAGGAGTATATGTCACTGTTTCAACATTGTCCAAATTATTGATATCTTCGTCTGATAAGTCTTCAATATCTAACTTCTTGTTCATATGGGCACAAATTATTTAGTTTACAAAATGAAACTTAGATTAGTTTTAGTTGTTTTTTTAAAAATTATAATATTAATTGGTACTATAATAGTCAACAATGAACATTACTTCAAAATAAAAATTGCTTAGGTTTACAAAAATATTTTCACTAAACAAGACGTAAATATAATAACTAAGATTTAAAAATTGTTAAAATAAAACTTTCTAATAAATTATTTGTATTATAACTGTGTAGAAAAAAATATTATATATCTACATTTTGTTTGCTCTAAAGATTTTATACCTGTACTTGTCTGTAAAATAGAATTATTATTGAATACATACAATAATATTTAGTCTGTCAAACAAGCACAGCAAATTTGCAGCTTAAAATAAATTGATAACAATTAACCATCCATTCACTAAAAATTGTGTTATAAAATTACAAATGAAAAAAAGTAAAAATTTTAAACTTACTTTTTATTTTTTAAAAATTTCTAATATGTCATTTAACTCATCTTCAGTATATCTTTCTTCCACTTCTTCAATAACTAAAGCCAAGTCAATAATATGACTAGGGGAAATATTTATTAATTGTATAATTTCAAATTCTGTTAACTGTTTACTTTTTAAAGCATCATATATTTCAAGTTTATATGTATCACTTTTACAAAACTTTTTTACCAAATCAGTAAACTTTCCTGATTCATTTTTTAGTATTTGGCACATTTCTAAATTTGAATAAAATTTTATGTTTTTTTTAAGAATTTTCATTTTCAGGGTGCAAAAATTTATTATCTACCAGTATTCTAAATCTATCAAATTGTATCTCATTCTCTTGATGTTCAAAGATATATTTATTATCTACTATTATTTTAAAATTTTCTTGTTCTGTAAAATTGTAAATTATAAAATTATCGAAAATATAAATTTTTTTATCTAAAAAGTTATTAGTTAATCCGGTTTTAGTAATATCATAAATTGCAAGACCTTGGATACTTTCGTTGTACATATTAATTACCTCCTTTTTTTATTATCTTCTAATTTTAGATATTTTTCGATCAGAACATTTCTAAATATTATTAATTGATTATGCGTTAAATTAAATTTATATTTAAATAAACAAGATATTGTATGTACATAATGGATGTTTTTTGGGCTTTCACTTGTAATTACTACTTTAGTAGCATTAATTAGTCTATACAAATTATCATGTAATTTATTAATAAGTCCATCACAAATTATTTTATATTTTATTTTGACTTTATTGATTTTAAATATGATACTGTTACCGTCACAATATTCAGTAATCTCAAAGGGATACTTTAAGTTGTACACTTCATAGTGTACTAATTTCTCTTCATAAAATGGCCCATCAAATTCTCTAAATCGTAATATCCCTACATTATCAAGACATTGTACCCGTTTCACATAGTTAATGACAAGTTTACTATCATTTAAAGGACTGTACTCAATACAATTATCATAGTACTTACTTATTCTATATTCTAAAGGTACACGATAATTTTTAGTTAAAATAGTCTTATCACAAATTTTTATAAAATCAAATGCTGTGTCTATGTTAAGATTGATTATCTCGCCTCTGTAGACTGTCTTCATGTCTTTAACAAGGGAAAAATAATAAATATAAATCAGGAAAAACATACAAATATACAAGAGTTGAATTTAGCAAGTATTTTATTACATATCTTCAATATAAATATATTTGATTAAAAAATCACTACTTAAGTTTCAAGAATTTTTTGTTTGTAAGCTGTATCGCCTTTTAGAAATTTCTAATATGAGAACAAATTTTAACATTTTGCGTGTTATAAATTATAATTTATCTTACCATTTGTAAAATTATTAACGTTTAAATGTAATTTAAATAGACATTTGCCATATTAGTAATTTAATATTTTTATGTAAAATTGGAAATTTATAATTTTATAAGCTAAATAAGTACTTTAGCCACATACTAATATTTTTCTTAAAAACTCAATTTTCAAGATTATGCCAAAAATTTTAGTTAAAATTTAGAGGTATAAATTATTAATAAAAAATTTATTATTATTAGAATAGGTTTTTTGTAAATATGTCAAAAAGCTTGGTGTAAATTTATTCACACATAAAAATAAAAAAATTCGGTTTAAGATTAAGCTTCTTTATTATAAAAAATTTTAAAAACTAAATTTCATTTATTACTCATAGCAGTTTGATGGTAACAATAAAATGTTTTTATGACTTAAAATAATAAATGTATATTAAAAGACAAAGATTGCTTGAAAGAGGCTTGTATTGAATTTTAAAAATTTGTAACGCTTTGTTTAGTATTTACGAGACAGTTAAGTTTCATAAGCGTCTATTGCGCTTTATGCTACATTAGAATTTTTTTAGGATGTGTAAGTTAATTAGTATTATTATCATCTAAATTTTATACAAAACTCTTTTTAACATATATATGTAAAATAATATTAAAATATTTTTTGTAATGTAAAAAATTTACTAGCAACTATGTTTTATTTAATTGTATTAAAATATTGTTATAAGACGAACAATGATAACACTTATGTAATAAAAACAAAAAAATAATAAGTTTAAAAAATATTTAATCGCTCTTTTTTATGTTTAATTTGATATTGTTCATACAACCATGGCTGCACAAGTTCAATATTTGTTTTTTCTTTAGCTGAAACGGAAAAGCATGCAATTTCTATATCTATGTATGATTTTAAGCCTAAATGATAAATCATGTCATTAATATCCATAGCACGTCCTTTATCATTTTTTGTACCAAGTACCAGCATATTTTTCATTTTTCTACTATTTCTATGCAATAACTGTTTAAGTTCAAATTTACTCTTATCCCATTCTTCTTTCTTTTCGCTGAGATCTACACAGTAAATTAAAACGTCACATTTTCTGTATAAACAATCCCACAATTTTCTATACTTATGGTCACCCTTAACATCATAAACACTATACGTAACTCCATTATACAGATATTCTAATGTATTAACTCCTTTACTTTGTTTTATTTCTGCATCTCGAAAAACTGAATTTATTATAGAAGACTTAGATGACCCTTTGAGTCCAAGGACGCATATCTTAAATTTGGTAATAAAAATTTTATTATAAAACTGAGAACACAACGTTCTAAGCTTTGTGCAAATATTCATATGTGATTTTTTTGCAAAAAAATTTAAATGTATTAATTGATTAAGTAAATTAATTGGTACAAAAACTAAACAATATAAATTGATTGATGTATTATTAAAACTAATTATATTGTTTTTATAAACTAGGACGGGGACGGTTTTTCTTTAAATATTTGATTAAATTTTTATCTTTAAAATGTTAAAAGTAATTATTTTTTTACTATTAGAAAATTATTAAAATTTTCTTTCGTGGTAACATATTAAAAAGTAAAAAATTTATAAGTTTGCTTGTAAAAATAAATTTAACTTATATTTATTAGTGTATATTTAAGGTCTTTATTTTCTAAAAATATTTTTTGAGCTATTTTCTATATATTTACAGATTAAAATTATTTTTTAGAATATGTACTAATTTTCTAGTTTACAATTATTAGTATTATATTGTTTATATATTTTAATATAATGTCATTAATAAAGCCTTAAAAGTTAAAATTACTAATAATTTTAACGCTTATTTTAAATTAAAAAACTTTGACATAAAATTTTTAATATGTAAAATGCGTATATAAACATTATTTTTATGTTTACATTTTTAATTTTTAAGCTTATTTATTGTATATTGCATTTAATAATATTGTTGTTTAATCAATATTCAAAAATGATTTTTCTATAATTATAAATATATAACTAGCTTTAAAAGATTACCAGAGTTGTTAATTTAATATTCTCTTTTATCGAGAGAAAATTCATAAAACAAATTTTAAAAGTTAATTTTTTAGGTTTAAAACAATGTAAAAATTGATTTAATTTTTAATTTTTTAGACACAGTAAAACTAATAAATTTTCATTTTGGCTGTAAAAATTTCAAATTTGTTGACTTTGAAAGCTTGGCAGAAGCATAACTGTAAATATAATTACTTTTTTACTATTAATGTTTTTTACTTATATATTTTATATTAAGATAAAATTGCGATATGATTTTCGTTTAATTCTATCAATCAAATAAACAATATTATTTTAAGCCTAATCACGATTGATTTTATGAAAATATCAATCTTTTTTAATTAGAATTATTAAAACTCAATTTGTTTGTTTTAGCAAACAAACTAATTTTCTTAAACTATTTAATAAAAAAAATTACCGTTTTTTATGCATAAAGTTACATTGTGTTTAACATTTTTCGAATTTCTTTATTGTCATAAATTGTATCAGAACAGAGAAAGTAACAGCATTAAAAACAAATCGTATTTTCGCTGCCAAAAAAGGTTTCCAGAGGAAGCCTATCACTACAATGAAGAGAATATTTCGCAAAGATTTTTTAAAATATTTGTAAAAAAGACTTATAACGCTTTTAGAAATGAACTTAGAAATACTGATTATACATTATTTAAAAATATACTATTAGATATTTGGAGAATTATAGGTTATAATGATACAAATAAGTTGGCTTTATTTGTTTCATCTAGTCTTCATAATACATCTTTCTATAAAATCTTTGAAGCAAATGAAGATGATATGTATAGATCTAGGGGACTATTAATGATAAAAGGAGTAAATAATTATAAACTTCTAACATATTTATCATTGCTAAAAAGTAATGATTATGTAAGAAATCCAGAACTTCTATCCATTCCTGACTTTTATTCTATCTACGATACTATTGAATTCTGGGAAGTCAAATTAAAGAATAATTATACGTTTGAAAATATGATGATTTCATTACATATTCAAAGTTGGATTGATAATAAAAGCAACCAGGATATAATAAATTGGAGAAATATGTACAAAAAGTTAAAATGTGTGTATAGAGGAAAATAAAAGTAATTCTTATTATAAAACATAAGCTTATATTATTTTTTTTGTTCATATCTTTATTACAAGTCACTTAACAAAAAGCTTATTCTTAGCAATTTGTACTTATTACTAGTTTAAAATATTATTTATTAAAGGTGTTATTAAACATTTGAATTTCTAAATTTATTTATAGGCAGTGAAAAAAATTGAAGTTTAAAAAAAGATTTTTATTTTTTTTGCAATTAATTACTTTAAGTAATTTAAAGAATTAGTATACAAATCCCAAGTAAATATACACGACTTTTTTATTTAAAAAGTTCATATCTTTGATTAAATCAAAAAACAATATATTTAACAGAAATGACTTTTGAATCTATAAATTTACATAAATATTGATTAAAAGTAATAATTTATAATGTATGTAAAATATTTTAGATAAAAAAAATGTAAATGGACAAAATTTATGCATTTATTTTTAAAAAAATATAAAGATTTTATAAATTTTTTCAACACATTTTTTTTGTGATTAGAAAAAAGTGGCATTAGTAAGTATAGAATTAAATAAATTATTTTAATAAAAAAACTGTATTAAATAATTAAATATATTTAAAAGGCTACAAAATTGATGTATTTATTTTGTTATAAAGCTAATGCTTTTAATTTTTCCATAACTAGATTTTAAATACTTTAACGCCTAGTATACACTTTGTTGCTTATGATAAATAGTATAAAAAAGCATGTTTATACTTTATTTTTAATGATAAAAAATAGTATAACGATAATTTTTAATTTTATAATTATTCAAGTTCATATTTAATTTATATTTTCAATACTGTTTAACCTTTTTGCAATTAATGCTGTGCTATAGTTATAATTTACATTAAATCTTCAAATATTTTCTTCATCCAGTACCCCAATTATTTTAATTAATTTAGAATAAAAACTTAAACATTTCAAATCAGTAAATTTCTGTTTTTACTTTATTGTAAAAATTTACTAATTTTGGTAATTTTATTTTCTGATATATTTGTCTTATTTTTGCCTAATTAAAATAAACTATAAATTTTTATTATTTTCATTACCCATGCCATTTTATAAAAAAAAATTTGAAGCAGTAAAATCAAGACAAAGTACGTGTTCGTTTATTGAAACAGAAGATGCAATCACAAAAGTCAGAACTGTTTTTCAGGATGCATTATGTTCTAATTTAAATCTAAGACGTGTATCTGCACCATTGATGGTACAATCGTCATCAGGCTTTAACGATGATTTAAACGGAATTGAACGAAAAGTACAAGTTGATCTTAAGTCAGGGCCATCAGTTACTATTGTTCAATCACTTGCTAAGTGGAAGAGATATGCTCTTCAGAAATATAACTTTAGTGTTTACAGTGGGTTATACACAAACATGAATGCTTTACGTATTGACGAAGACTTATCTAACATTCATTCTTACTACGTAGATCAGTGGGACTGGGAAAGAGTGATAAAAGAGGATGATAGAAATATTAACTTTTTGAAAGAAAATGCTTTAAAGATATATAAAAGTCTTAAAGAGACAGATGCAGTAATAAGAAAAGATTATCCCGATTTATTACAAAAATTTCCAGAAGATATTCATTTTGTTTTTACGCAAGAATTGGAAGATAAATATCCTAATTTGAGTGCTGTAGAAAGGGAATATGAATGTGTGAAGGAATACAAAGCGGTTTTTTTGATGAAAATAGGCGGAAAGCTTAAATCTGGGTGCAAACACGATGGAAGGGCACCTGATTATGATGACTGGGAATTAAATGGGGACTTGATAATGTATAATGAACTTCTTGATATTCCTTTTGAAATATCATCCATGGGAATTCGTGTTGATAAAAAATCTTTATTAAAGCAACTTGAAGAATCGAATGCACTAGATCGTGTCAATTTGAAATTTCACTCTATGCTTATAAATGGCAAATTGCCTTTTACAATTGGAGGAGGTATTGGACAATCAAGGGTATGCATGTTTTTACTTGATAAGCTACATATCGGCGAGGTCCAGGTTTCGGAATGGGATGAACAGACAAAACAATATTGCACTAAAAGAAACATATCACTTTTGTAATAAAGTAGGTTTATTTTAAATTTTTATTTATTTCATCTCCAAAATAAGGTGAAATATCAAATACTCTAAATTTTGAACATTTTAAATGCGTATTAATAAGTTCACAGACTTTTACAAACCCGATCTCTGTAAATCTAGACAGTAGTTCTTCTAAATAAGCATCAAATTCATTATTTAAAGATTTATAAATTAGCTCTCCTGAACAATATAAACATTTTAGAAAATATCCTTCAAATTTCACTTTACAATCAATACATTCAAAAGGCGTTGAATACAGCCTTTCTATTTCTAAACCTATACTTTTTTTAACTATTTTTATATAAAAATTTTCTTCAATTTTTAAATTACATTTAACACAATAATGTGCAGGAAATTGTTGATTATTACAACATTCTGTTTTAAATTGGCATAACTTAGGAACGGCTTTTTTATTATATTTTACTTTAAAAATATCATAAATTTTCTCTAAATTAATATTGGAAGATAAAGCCAAAGATCGCATTAAAGGTGGCATTATTTGATTTTGTACATAATAATCGTAATCTATATTACATTTTTCTGTTAGTAAAAATGCTCTATTATAAAAATCTGTCTCATTTTCGGTTTTCCCTATTACATAAGATACAACATCACCTACTTTATAATGTATACCTTTTGTTTTTAGTCTATTACAAAGGTGTACAAAAGGAAGAGGCGCATTACTAGCATATTGACTTAGAGGCTTATTTAAAGTATTATTGATAACAAAGTCTTCAACATTCCTATTTATCAAATTATTATATTCTTCTTTTAGTAAACTATAAATATTTTTATTGTCACTATCTAACAATATTTTATTTACTTTATACAGAATGTCAGAAGCAGCAGGACAAAAGTTCCTTTTAAGCGCTTCTATTCCCTTATATTCCTCATGTAATACGCTATTCGAATCTAAATATCGTCCGATGTACCTCTTTTTTGCATACAAAAAAAGTTTCGTAAATATTTTTTCCAATTCTATTTCAATATTTTTGTATTTTAAATTAATCTTTTCACTAATTTCTTGTGATATCTCTTTAGCCTTAATAATATTTTCTTCATTATGTATCAATCCTGTATCAATCATAATAGAATCTGTATCTCCATAAATAACTTTATAATTTAATTCATTTTCTATTGTTTTCTTAGTATCTCGCAATATTTCCCTACCTTTTTCTGTTATAAAGGCTGCCATTTTGTAATTACAGAATCTACTCTTAGGATATCCTAGTGACCCGTATATACTATTTGCTAATATTTTTAAAGCCATTTGTCGTATATAATAAATTTTATTATCCTTATCATTATTCATAAGTTTTTTTACTTCCTTTCTTCTTTGTACCAAGTTTGCAAGTATTTTCGGTAAGACACCTTTTTCTGATGAATTAAAATCTGGATTAGAAAAACATACATTATATTCTTGTATTATAGAAGGATATAAAGAGTTAAAATCCAATAAAAGAACAAGATTGTCATAGTATCCCTTCACTGGTTCAAAAACCTTTCCTCCTTCATATTTTTCTACACTAACATTAACTTCTGGTGGTAAAAGATACTTTTTATCGTAAAGTTCGTGAAATAGTGTGTATTCAATTATCTCTGCTCTATTGTTATTTAAAACTTTATTAATTGTATATCCAGATAATTCTGATAATTCTTTTGACAGTATTAAAACATCAGATTTTATAAATAGATCAAACAGAGTTTTAGATAAAATTATTGGATTAGTAATATCGGTACAAGTAATCTTAAAATATTCGCATAGCTCTTTAATTGAATATTCTCTTAATTTTAGGTTTGCCGTGGCATATAAAAACATATCACAAATAATATATTTTTGTAAATTATTCAATAAATTACCTAAATTATTAAAAAAGACTACAACATCTATTTCTTCATCAGCAAAAATTTCTAAAATTCTAGTATTTAAATTTTGTAAATTACTAAAAATCTCAATTTTGTGTTTATGCATAATAAAATTTTCATGTCCTTTAAAAGCTCCTACAAAATATTTACATCCATTTATGCAAATAGAATAATAACAAATATCATAATTTTGTAATTTAACATTAATTGATGCAATATTTAATTTTGGCATATTGGTTTTTATTACAGATTCTATATCATCAAATTTAATGTATGTCTTGTTTGTTTTAATTTTTAAAACACAAGGAGATTTTATGTTTTTCGAAATTAATGCTGCTTCTATTGGATTTGTAAATTCATGCATTATTTTTAAACAAAAGTCACTTTTAAAATTTTCGATTTTTTTGTAAGTTTCTGGTGCAAATCTTATGACATCAATTTCTTTATAAAATTTATCATAAAAAATATTCTTAAGATGTGTTATTTCTTTATGCTTAAGTTTGTTAAAATATTTAATAATATCATCCTCTAAATGTTGAATGGTCTTTTTTCCATTATAAATTGCTAGTAATGGTGATATAACATCATCTACTGTTATTTTTATTTTTTTTGTCTGGCATTTTTCAATATTGTCTAAATCTTTGATATTTTCTGTTTCTATTTTTCTTCCATATAAATACAATGTGTCTGGGAGAAAAGCTTGTAGATGATAGCAGTAAAAATACATTTAAGGGTATAGTCATTTACTATTTCTTAAAAGTATAAAATTCTTGTAATTGTAATTTACTAAATGTAATTATTTAAATTTATTAAGATTAATGCTAAATAAACAATTTATAAAAAATTATTTGTATGCATAAATATTTATTTTAATGTTTAACATGTTGTTTAATACGTATAATGAATAAATATAGTTTATTAAATGTATAAATAACTTTTTAAACTGTGAAAAGATGTTTTTACTTAATGGTGTATATGTCTTTAAATTAAAAAGAAGTTGATTTTTTTTATTCTTCTATTTTTTGTAAAAGTCATATATGAAGATTTAATATCTTTTTTTTCATCTATCTCTGACTCTAGAAATCTTAACTATAGATAGATGCAAAGTAAACCTAACATTGGAGAAGGCGTAATATTCAAAAAAACGTACAACACAAAGAGGTTGAGCCAATCTGTAAGAAAATACTTATTTTAGAATTAAGGACTTTACAATAATTTTAAAAAAAATTATTAAATTTGCTATTTATATTTAAAAATCTTTTATTGAAACCCAAAATGTTTTATTTACTAATTTTATGCAGATGTATTTCAGATACACTAAAAAATTTAGTCTCTTTGTTACAGGACGATACTATTGCAGTAAAAACTTTAGATACTATAAGCAATACACAGATAGAACATTTAATCTTTATTATTGATAACACACAACAATTAAAAAAAAGAAACGTTATTATGTATTTGTACGATGACAAGGTAGCAATTAAAATTATTGATTCTAGTGAAACTACAAAAAAAATTAAAAAATGCACTATAAGCCAGAACGTATACAATTTTGAAAATTTTACTGAATCAATGGCAGGTGATTTTGCTACGTTTTTTAAGATTCAAGTTTCAAGCCAAATAGATTTTGAAGATTATGACTTATTTATTGATGTATGTCCAAAAAATAATGAATTCTCAAAATTAGATAAAATACAAAAGATTGAAATTTTAATAATTCGATCTATATGCCTATCTAAACACATAATGATTCGACCTATAAATATGTTTATAAAATTATATTATAATGATAAGTTATGGTTTGTAAATTTTTACAAGCAATATATTAACAGTAAAACTTTTGTTTATTTAATGGATCCAAAATCTGATTTTATTAATAATTTGTTGTGTCAGAGAAATGGTGCTGATTGTGTAGATAGTCTACAAGATATTAATCAACAGGAAGATATATTTATTTTAAATATAATTAAAGAAATGAGAAATGATTTTGAAGTATGTAAATTAAATTTTGATATTTTATTTAATTCGGAAATTAAATTTAATATAAAAAATTATCCTGTTATTTCATATAGTGTATATATAAATATTATATACTCATTACAACAGATTACTAAAAGAAATGATCTCAAAAAACTAAAAAATATATTAAATATTAATTTAGAAGATATTTTAGAGTATAATTATCTTAAATTTAATATAACTAAATATAAATTAAAAGATGCATTTGAAGTTCTAAAAGATATGAACTCTAAAATGTTACTATTGAGAAATGCTTATTTTATCGATCTAGATGACGTATCAAGATATTTAATCGGTCAAATTAGTCGAGAATTAGAGGACAAATATAACTTTTGCCTTTTTTATGCTTTTTCTCATGGCAAAAAAACAAGGAAGAAATTGCGCAACGATTTTTATAATACTATTATGCAAATATTTATATCTCTGCGTGCAAAAATAAATTTATGTTTTTACATTTTAAACGAAAAACATAATGCAGCTTCTTATGAATATTTTAGTGAAGCTATATCTAGACTAGAACTTCGTTCGTATAGTTTAAGTAATTTAAAAAGAGATTTTGATATTTTAAAAGATGCACAAGCTTCTTTTTTATGTAAAGACACTGAAAGATATTTGTATAGTGAGGAAATATTAAATTTTCTGGCTTTATATTCTGATTTCGAATAAATTATAATTTGTAAAAAGTGTTATGTCTGAAAAGATTGTTAATTGAAAACATAGGTTTATTTTTTTTTTGTGTTTAAGGATGGGAAAATGCACAGCAGACCATCCACAAAATTCAAAGATTAATTTATTATTTAAATTATATAAAACTAACATGTCAAATCAACCATACTTAATCTTACAATTAGATATTTTATATCCTCCCAACGAAAAGTTTTTCATTTTTAAATATGCTGTAAAACAATAAATATACCATTTTATTTTTATATAATAACTGGTTTTTTATCTTTTACTGATATCTGTAAGGTTTTTAATTCTTTTATTTTCTACCCTTTATGGAGTTGACTCTTCTTAAAAATCAAGAATATCGTGTAGAAGTCAATGATACGCAAAAATTTAAAGTTATGGTGATGTCTGGATCGGCAGAAATTAAAGGTCAAGAACTTATTAATGAAAAATGGTACACTATAAAAAATACTAAAACCGTGATTTTTACATACACAGGTTGTAAACTAAAAATTGATGGAACATGTGATTTACAATTTATTTCTAATAATACTAATGTACCGGATATACTGAAATTGTTTACTTCACTTATTAATAAGGAATGTAACGATAAGACTTTCATGGTTGTCGGTAAGGGACGAACGACTTTTTGTACGACAATTATAAACTATTTTATACGATTACATAAAAAAGTTTTGTTTACAGAGATTGACTTAAAAAAAGGGAACATTTTTCCTGGTAGTCTCTCAACTATCCATGTAGATACGCTTGTAGAATATAACGAACATTTTAAATTATCCAATGTTCTCTCTTTTTACTATGGTAGTACAGAAATAAAGAATAAAGATCTGTATACGCTACTATTGTCTCGGCTTAAAGAAGCTATAGATAAAAAAAAAGTAGATGATTTACATCTTATTTTATGTCCAGAAGAAACTAGTAAATATTATCAGGAAATAGTAAAAATGTTTAATGTAGATAAATTAATTTGTGTGGGTGATGAAAGAAAATTTCATATGATAGATGTGCCTATCAATAAAATGTTTATACCTTTAAGTGGATATATAAATGATAGCTCAGTAGATAAAAGTATCACTAGGTATTTTAATGGATTAAACAACGAATATACGCCTTATTCATTTTGTGTCAAAAGGAAATGGAACGTTGTGCGCGTAGGAGAAGAATGTTTAGCGCCAGAAAGTGCTCTTCCTTTGGGAGGGACAAGAAAATTGGATATATTGGAAATCAAAGATGTTAAATTAGAAAATAACTGTGTATTAGGAATTTCTGATGCAAAAACTTCTGAAGAGATTATTAAAAGTCCTGTTTTAGGCTATTGTGTTGTAATAAATCAAGATATTTTTAAAATACTCTGTACACAGACAAAATTACCTAAATGTAGTTATTTTATTCAAGGAGAAATAAAATATTCTGATTTCTAATAAATTGATTTATTCTCTTAATAAAGTGGCAGTATTTTTCTACATAAAGGACAGTTCGTTTTTCTATATTCTTCAATCCATTTTTTAACACACTTTGTATGATATTTATTCTCACAGTGTAAACAAACATAATTTGGAAAAGATCCGTCTTGTAAGTGTAAAATAAAATAGCAGATATAACATTCTTTGCCTCCTAAAACCTTTTGATCAACGTTTACCTTCCATAAACTTATTACTTCCATAAACTTAGAAGTGCGATTTAACATTTCTGATATTTTAAGATTCAATAAACTTTTTTTTTCTACATTAGTAAGAAATATAGGACTTTGTAATGGATATGCCGTAGGATAAAAAATTTCACACTGAAAATTATTATTATCCAATAAATAATTTATAATAATTTGTAATCCGCTGCTTTTTTTTATAACTTTACATTCTACATCTTTAATAAATTTTTTTGTTTCAGCAATCAATAAATCTGATATATTAACTTGTACATTTTTTGTAGATTTTTTTTTATTTAATTTATTATACTTTATAAATAAATTCGGAAAGAGAAAAATCCACTTCTTTCTATAAGAAATTGATGATTCAACAAAAAGTGTATTAAAATCTAATGCGTGCCGTTTCGCCAATATTTTACCGAAAAAAAATTGTATATTCAAGTTTCTAATCTTCATTAAAGTATCTGGTAATAAAATTTTATATAAATCCATTCTTTTAGGTATACAAGATATCAGAAAATTATACAATTCATCATCGGAAATTACTTCGTCAACCTGAGAAATACTAAAGTTGTTAATAATTGTATTAGCAAAATGATTTGTTATAAGATCAAATAAAGGTAAAAAACATTTTAAACGATCAGAAGATGTTAAAAGTGGAATATCATTTTCAATATAATCTAAACATGCGTAAACATCAAAATTGTTTTTTAAATTCTCAATAAACATTACTAGCGCTTTATCGGATAAAACTGAAGTGTCTTTTACAGCTAGTTTTTTCCCTCTTAATATTTTCTGATCGATAACTTTAGGATTATTAAGTGTTACTTCATAAATAGATTGAATAACTTTAGACATTTGACTACTATCAGATGCGCAAATGTTGTTTTCTTTCATATTTAATAATGTGTGGTCATTAGAAAGTTTTAAACTATCGATCGACAAATCATCATTAAAAGATTTATTTTTATCGTTTTCATGAGAATTTGAAATATATACAATGTCTATCTCTTCTTCTAAAAGATCAATAAGCTTATTATTTCTATTAAAAGGTTCTTTGTAATTAACATTTAAGTCTTTATAGACTTTATACAAAAAATAATTGTTCTCTTTTAAGTCAATATGTTTGACTTCTTTTATATAAACTGTACTACTGGATTCATTTAAAATGGCGTTACAGACCAAATATATCAATTTGTCAACATCAGATTTCATATATTGTTTATAAAAATCTCTAATAAATCTTATTTTTGTATTTTTAGGTCTAATTAATTGTATATCCTTGTAAAAATGAGGAATATCACAATAATATAAATCATTATATTCAACAGTTATTAAAATTTGGTATGTTCCAAGAGTTTTGATAATTTCATTACTAAATTCATTTAAATCAAAAATATCCATTTCTACAATATTATAAATACAATCTAAATATAAGTTACATAATTCATTGTAATTAATATATCTTATAAAATCAATCATTCCATAATAATAGAATAAAAGATCATAGTCTTGCAATGCAATATTTCTGTATGATTCTATTGTTAAATTTTTAACATTTTGTTTTAAAAGCCACTTTTTAACTGCTTGTGTAAATTTTTTGATTTTCAAAAAATCTGTAAAGTTGTCTACTGTTAGAACTTTTTTTAAATCTTTATCTGTATAATCATCAGGATACTTTTTAATTAATAAAGGTAAAAATTCAATATCTTGCAAATCTTCTTTATCAAATACATAGGGAGACAATTTCAAATTTAAAATTGTTTCTTTTTTGAAAAATTGTCTGTTTAAAACTAAATTAAGTTGATAAGCCCTCTCAATTTTATCAATATCATTTAAATCAATAATTGTATCAACTAAATTTTTATAAATAAACAAAGAGGACTTTTTACAATCACAAACTGTTATTAAAGTAGAATGACTAGACTTATTAATGCCTTTAAAAATTTTAAAATTATTAATGTATTCTTCTAAATCTTTAAATTCATCATTAGTTAAATTGTGACTTTGAATGACATTTTCAAGAATATGCTTTGATTCACTAAAATTGTTATCAATATCTTTAAAATCGTCTACAATATTATATACACAGAGATTATCAAAATTTAATCTTTTATAATTAAGCTTAAAAAAAGTCAATTTACAAGGACAGAATCTCAGAAGTATTTTAAAACTTTCTATATTTTTTGGCTTTAATTTATCAAAGTCAAATTGAATTTTGTCTGCCTGGCATTTTTCTAGAACCTCTTCTAAAATTGAATTTTCTAAAAATTCAATATCTCTATTTATGCACTTCGACAGTTTTTTGTAAATTTTAAGCAAAATTATTGACTTTGTTTGTATTAAAACAGGTGTGATAATTTGATCAATTTTTTTATAAACATCTTCTATCGGCCCTATGTATTCTAAAACAATGTAAATATACTTGAGAATCACATTAGAATTATACTGCAAATAATCTAACTTAGTCAGAAAGTATTTATGATATTCATTAAGTTTGTTATCTTTATTTCTTTTTAGTGCCATAATAAATATTTTTAAACTAATTGTCAAATTATTTTCCCAATCCAATATATTTAAAATGCTTGGAATAATTTTATTAAAATTAAAATGTTCCTTGCAAATAATAACATCAGAGTTGTATGTTTGATCCTCTACAAATTTTAAAAACCAGACAGCCAATACATTTTCTAAATTATCATCTTTATGTTTGATAATTTTCAATAAAAGATCTGAACATAATCTTCTGACGTGAATGTTTGTTGACCTAAAATGTTTAAGCAATGCATCTTTAATCATTACACAGTCAAATATTTCCTCATCGTCTTCCATGTTAATCAGTTCATTTAATCCTTCTACCACTTTTTTATCAGATGATTTATTTATCTTACTGATACTGTCATACAACTTAGAGTTAAAATGTTTTGATGGGTTAAATGGATTCATAAGGGTAAAAAAGTTTTAAAAAAATAAAAACTTTTTCTGTTTGTTAAATAATTAAATTTAATTATTTTTACATAAAATGCCTGTTATCAGATATTTTTTATTTTTTAAAAAGTAATGAACAACAAATTTTTAAAATATGTTAGACAACTATATGTTTATTAATTAATTTATATTTTATAGTAAAGATATTATACAGTAGTTTTAAAGTACTCATCAATTTCTATAGGGTCAATTACAACAAAATTTTTTTCTAAAAATTTAAAAAACTTGCTAAATAATTCTGATCTTTTAAAATTTTGCGAATTTCCTACAACCACAAGTCCCCTTTTGCTTCGAGTTATTGCGACATTTAAACGTTTGTAATCATCTAAAAAACCATAATCTCCAGATTCGTTACTTCGTACAAGTGATAAAATTATGAAATCTTTCTCTCTGCCTTGAAATCCATCCACAGTGTTTATCTCAACATTTTCATCAAAAAGTGATTTTAGTAAAATTGCTTGAGAAGAATACGGAGTGATAATTCCGATAGTTAATTTTAACATTTTTAAATATTTTACAACTTTACATATCATTTTAGCCTCTCCTTCATTTTTTTTCGAAAATTCGTCTTCAGTTTCATTAAAATCACTGCAATCAGTATCAATAAAAACTATAGGACTTTTATTTATAAGATCAATAGATTCTATTTTATGACTTTTTATGTTATTATCATAAAACATTTCATTCGAAAAACATATCAAATTTTTACACATTCTATATTGCAAATTTAATAAAAATGTCTTTAACGATAACTTTTCGAACAGAGAAGTCGATTTTGGACATAACTGATTTGGATCACCAATTAAAATAAAATTTTTACCTTTTATTAGTGTAAGAAAAGTTTCTACATCTGATGCTTGACAAGCTTCATCTATAATAACCCAATCAAAAGAAGAGTTTTCTTTAAGAGCTGAAAAAAGAGTAGAAAAAACTATTTTTGATTCTTCAATTAAGTTAAGCTTGTATGATTTTTTGATTTTTTCAATATTTTTTTTAAAGTTTCGCTCATTTTTTTCTTTCTTGATAAAAGACGTCATTTGTGAAATTTGATTTTCTAAATTAAACTTTGTAAGACCTTTAAACGAACTTCCTAATCTATAAAATATAGGTGTATGGTAGATATAATACTTTGATAAAAGAAATTTTTCAATAATGTTGTCTATAGATACATTACTAGGTCCAGCTACTAAAACTTTCTGACCTTTGTTAAGGAGTTGTAAAATAATTTCAACAATTGTTCTGGTTTTACCGGTACCCGGCGGTCCTAAAATTTTATACGATTTATTGTAAAATACTTCCAACACAGCTAGTTTTTGACAATCATTAAGAGAATAATCAAAAAAGTCAAAGATTTTAAGACAAGTCCCAGACGCATAATTAATTGGTAGTGTTTTTTCGTAATTCATGATTTTGTTAATGTTTTTCGCTATTTTACAAATAATATCATCATCTAGTAATTGTAAATTTATTTCTAAATCAAGGTTTTTTGTGTTTTTATTCATTGATTTTTCATAAAAAAATTCTAGCAGCTCTTTAAATGTCAAAATATTAATTTTATACAACATTTCAATTCTTTCTTTTATATTTTGCATCCAGCTGTCTAATATACTAACTGGAGCCTTTTTATTTAGTTTAATAAAATTCTCTAATTTCTTTAAAATAAAATTATTATTTAAATTTGTGATTCTGCTAAGAGAATATTCACCTAAATTTATTGCTCTATGTAATTCTAATATTACTTCATCTTTATCTACAGATAAAACTGTTCCCAGAATACTAAAATTTCCTGAAGCAATTTCAAGTTTTTCCTCTATTTTTAATGTGTTTTGTAATTTTCCTTTAGTAGTAGAAAATCGAATCTGAAAAGTTGTTACATAAATTTCATGAGTCTTCACCTGTTTAGTGCACTTTGAATTATAAGAAATTTTTGGTGACTTGTGTTCTTCCTCTTGTATATCCCTTTCCAAATTTATTTTTAAATATTTAAGAAACAAAACATCCATTAAAAGGCATAAAATTTTTTAGTTAAATTTTGTTATGAGAGCGGTTGCATAAAAATTAAAGCTTTTTTTAAGAGTCAAATAGTTTTATAATGTAAATAATTACTTTATAAAGTTATTTTTAGTTAAAGAAAATACATACTTTAGGATGTATTAATGGAACATTAGTTATAAATGAATACTTGGCATGTAATATATTCGGAATGTCAATATTTAAATAATTATAATAAAACAAATCCATGTTTAATCTCAACACAATAAATGTATTTTAAACGCAAATGTTATATAGCTTTACTTTTTACTTGCTATTTTAAATATTTCTAACTGTAAATAATTGTTTTTTTAACCGTCATTATGGAAGATAAGAAAAAAGAAAAACATTTAAATTCGAAGAAGATGTTAGCAAAGATAAAATATGAAGAAAATAAAATTAAACTACCTATAAAAAATATGTGTTATAAAAACGATCCTCCTGCTTTTGTAACAGTTGTTGGTTCCAAGGACAGCGGGAAATCTTCAGTTATTAAATCATTAGTAAAAAAGTTTACCAAGCAGTCCTTAGAGCAAGTAACAGGGCCAATAACTTTGACAGTTTCTAGAGAAAAGCGTATTACTCTTTTTGAATGTAAAGATGATATACATCAATATGTAGATACCTCTAAAGTTTCGGATATGGTTATATTCGTTATTAATGCCACAGTAGGACTTGAATGTGAAACTTTAGAATATCTAAGCCTTCTGTTGTCCAATGGACTTCCAAAGATTGTTTTTGTAGTCACACACACAGACAGGAATAATGACAAGAAGTTATTTAAGAAAATAAAAAAACAGATTTATGATGAGGTATGTGACGGCTTGAAGTTTTTTTATTTAGGAATGTGTGACGGAAAATACAATGATAGCGAAATTTTAAACTTATCGAGAGTTATTATTAGCATGAAATACAGACCTCTTGAATGGAAATGTAGCCACCCACATATTGTTATCGATAAAATTGATGACTTTAATATTTACGGTTATATAAGAGGATCTCCTATTAGTAAAGGGGTTGATGTTCATATACCAGGATTTTGTGATACAAAAATTAAAAGTTTTGAAATTTTAGAGGATCCTGTTCCTTTGAAACAAGAGGAAAGATTATCATCTAAAAAGGTGTTTTTATATGCACCAATGAGTCATATAGAAAATACTGACATTGAAATTATTTTAGAAAAATCTCAAGATGTTGAAATAAAACAAGTTGAAGAAATTAAATTATTTAAAAAATTTAAGAATAATTTGCAAAATGAAAAGGCTGATGATAGTATTTGTTATGAACCTGATATCCAAATATGTGACGAAAATATAGAAGAAGAGGTGAATAACAACAAAGCAAATATTATTTCAGAATCATCTGATGATGAACAAGATTTTGAAAGTATAAAACAGCAAGTTAAAGAACGTTTTAGAAAAGAGGCTTTTTCTGAAAATGATTTTGTTGAAAAGTTTAATGAAAAGTATGTTGAAAAGATTAATACTGCAGATAATATTTATTTACAAGAAAAACATTTGATAGAAGAAAATAAATTAAAAACTGAACAGTTTAAAATAAGGGATATAGCATATCCTGGAGAGTATGTAAAAATATATCTCGATATAGACTTTGATAAAAATACAGATTTTTCTAAAATTATAATTTTGGGAATCAATTTAATTTCTGAAACAAAGCAAGAAATTTTACAAGGAAAAATTAAGACAAATAAATGGTACAACAAATTACTTAAGACAAATGATCCTCTTTTATTTTCTGTAGGATGGCGGAGATTTCAAAGTATACCAGTATACAGTTCTAAAACAAGTGGAGAAAATAGAATGTTAAAATACTCATTTAAACATGGATTTTGTTTAATAAATTTTTATGGGACTATTGTTCCTCCTGGAACCAGCTTTTCAGTTTTTTCTGAATCAGCTAAATTCAGAGTACTTGGATACGGTAATATTATGGACGTTACTGGTGAACATAATCTAGTAAAAAAATTAAAACTAGTAGGATATCCCAGTAAAATAATGGGGAATACAGCATTTATTAAAGATATGTTTACATCAGATTTAGAAGTGTTGAAATTTAAAAATGCAAAAGTTAAATCAGTAAGCGGACTAAAAGGGATCGTAAAAAATCCAGTTGGCAAATTTGGTGAGTTTAGAGGTGCATTTGAAGGAGAAATGTTGATGAGTGACATTGTCATTTTAAAATGTTTTGTACCATTTCCTGTGCACAAATTTAGTTTTCCTGTAGAAAATTTTAATAATTTTTGGAAGGGACTTAGAAGTCTTCGAGAAATCAGAGATGAATATGGCATCAAGATTGAAGACAAATATATTGAAGAAGTATCAAGTGAATTAAGTGAAGATACAAAAGATAATGAAGAGTTTGAGTTGCCTGATGAATTAGAAAAGAAATTGCCTTTTGATAAAAGAAAAATACAAAAAGTGAATCGAAGGATTCAGCTTCCAGTTGCACCTGAAGATAAGGAAAGATTGGAATTTGAAAAGGAACTTGCTCTCAAGAGAAAAGAAAAAGAGACACAGCTTTTAAAAAATGCAAAAGCCAAGGAACAAAAATTACAAAAAGAAAGAGAAGTATTTGTAAAAGAAAAAGAAGAAAAACGTAAAAAAACAATAATATCCTCAAAGTTACATAAAAAAAGATATAAAAATTAATTAATTTTTAATATATTTGTCTAATTTTTCTTCAAATTTTCTAAGTTTTTCAATAAGTACTTCATCTTGTTCTAAATCATTATTTAAATATTCATAAATTTTTAAAATATTGCAATTTTTTTCATTCACTTCATTTTCTGCGGCATTTTTATTTACATTTAAATTATTTTCGTCTTCAAAATTTTCTTGTGCATAAAAACTAGGTAAGTTATTGAGCTCTGGAAAATCAAATGAAAAATTATCTTCCATGAAAGGGTAAGTTTTAGTTTCTTTAAAATTGACTGCAGTTATTTTAAATTGTATCTCTGATATAATGTTTACCCTTTTATGCAAATTGGAGACAAAATTCAGTTTACTTATCATTGTGTAGCCATCGTTAAATATATTGGTGAGGTGGAAGGTAAAGAAGGTATTTGGATTGGTTTAGAATTAGATAAACCATTAGGTAAACATAATGGAACATATGAATCAAAAAAATATTTTGAATGCAGTGATTACCATGGTATTTTATATCGGCAAGAAAAATTAAAAAGAGATATACACTTAAATAAAAATATTATGCTTAAAAGCACAGATGAAAAAAGTGGAAGCACTTTAACAAACACGAATAGAAATGAATTACAAAATGAACAAAGTCGGGCAAATAATAAATTAGATTATGAATACAAAACAAAAGTACAAAAAATAATAAAAGAAAGCAAAAATAAATTGACAATCAAAAAATTAAAAAAGGATATAGAAAATTTGAGGTTGGACAACAATAAAATTACAGAAGTATTGCAAACAGAAAATGAAAATCTAAAACATAAATTAGATGAAAAGAACAAATTGCTAGAAAAATATAAAAATAAATTTAGCGACTTTATTTTAAGGATAGAAAGTTTTGAGGTTGAATTTACAAAATTAGTTAAAGGTTTAAAAAATACAAAATATTTAGAAGATGCAGAGTACCAAGTTCTTTGTAAATATTTTAAAGGAGTTATTTTATCAGCGATAGAAAATAAAAATGAAGATCTTGAAAAAAATCTTAAAGAATTTAAAAATATATGTCAAAAAAATGATGTATAAAATGTCTTTAATGATCAAATTCTTGTTTTCTACCCCTTTTTCTTACTAGTTCTAATCTTCGCAATATTTCTTCATTATTGTATCCTTTATAAAAGCTTTCTAAGTATTTCTCATCATGCGCACATTTTACGCTTTTTTCAAAAACATACAAATCAACAGCTTTATCTTCAACTTTTGTAGAAGTAAAAGATAATCCAAAATCAATGACATATATTTTATCATTATAAATAAAATTAGATGTTGTTAAGTCACCGTGGATAATGTTGTTATCATGTAGAAGTTTTACCAATTTACCTATTTCATAAAAAATGTTTTCAGATAAATTTTTTAATTCTTTAACAGTTTTGCCTTCAAGATATTCCATAATTATTATGCTGCCTTTAGAATGCTTATAAATGGGAGCAGGAATTTGTAAAAAGTTTAATTTTTTAAGTGTATTTACTTCTTTTTTGGTTCTTTGTTCAATAATTTTTTTATCTAATTCTTTAATCCGATATTTTTTACTTAATCTTTCTTTATATAAAAGATTATTCTGCAAATAAATTATTGACTCTGCGCCTCTAAAAAGAATTGACATTGAAGGGTGTAAAAAACTCTAAAATCGTTACTAATCCAAAATTTATCAATAAAAAATTCTATTTAATAGATTAAATAGGTTATGACAGCTCAAATTTACAATTTTTTTGCTTAACCTTATTTAAAATTTTGTTAACACTTGTTATAAAAATTAGAAAGTAAAATTTTTAAAATTACCTTTAATAACATTTTTAAAGTACTTTTTAATATTATTACATTACTATCGATAACGGTTTTATTAGAGTTTTGTTCTCCTTGCATGAGGGGTAAAATAAAATTATTTTAAATAACAATCATTCCTCAACAATTACTTTTATTATTTTTGCGTAATTACTATAAAATATTACATTATTTATTTAAGGGTTAGTATTTTCTTTTATATTTGACTTATTGCTTCAGTGACACCACTGAACAAATTTGATGATAGACTCAGCTCTCCCCCATTCTCTGGTACATCTATGTCCACCCTTCTTCGGTATTCCAACGAGATACTCTCAAGAGTCTTCTTAAGTGTCACCGATTGTATGAAAGCATCAATTCGGTCTGCAACATCTAGCCTCTTTTAATACTCTGTATGATATTTGATAACTATACCGTCTCATGTTAGCACATAGGGATTATTTTCATCTTACATCCATGTATTAATCAAAATATATTGGCCAGAAGGCCGTATTTCCTTAACTTTTCCGCTTCTACTTGATGCAGGTTATCTATAGAAGTGATACTTATTTCTACACTAAGTATCTTCTTCGATTTCTTGTTTATAACTACAATGTCTGGTTTATTATATTTGATCTTGATGTCTGTTTTAATTGTAGTGTCGACTCTAATTTCTACAAATCTGATAAAAACGACCCTCTGAACTGAATGGGTTCTAAGGATCTTACCTGATTGTTCTAATTACTATAAAAAGTAAGTTTCTAATTTTATACTTAAATAAAAAATTTTAATAATGTTTGTATATTTATAAGGTAAATAAGCAATGAGTAAGCCCTTAAAAACCCGTTTTCTTATTATTTCTCCATAACATGAATCTTACTAAGTATATTAATTAGCTTTTTTGTTCTGTTTCTAAATGAACTTTTATATTATTCCATATTCTTTTTATGGTGTAAATGTGTACGTTAGTTTCTTAATTTGAAAATCCTTAAGAATAATTAACTGTCTCGTGTGAGGTAAAATACAAAAACTTTCAAACAGTCAGAATATATATATGTCGCTCTATTGTTAAACTATCAGCCTATGTACATTTTCCAATGTGATTATATTCCTATTTTTAGTTAAAATGTAAAAGCCTTACGCCCATTTTATTTATCTCATTAATATGATGTCCTTTATTTATTTTATCTTTATGAATTTGCTTTCTTCTATTTCAATAATGTTTCCATTTCCCCTTAGTAAAAGAAATTAGGTAGAATTATAAAATTTCACTTCGGTTAAATTTACAAATTATATCAGCAGCATGAATTCGTAACAATCAACTTATGTTTGTAATTATTTTATAGATAACAAAGTAAAAAAATTAAATAGCTTCTAAAAATTTATTCTTGGCGAAGCATGCTTTTTAAAAAATTATAATTTATGCTTTTGTAAATGGTTAGAACATATAACATTTGTATCTGTATAAAACTACAAAATTCTATTACATTTAAAACATTTTTTTGATAAAAACTTTATAAATTCTTTAATTACATTTTTTTTTGTCTAATGGTGCATTTCTTTTAAAAAAAGAATAAAATAGTACAAAAATATATTTCAAAAAAATTGTCTTCTTCAAATGCAATATCCAAAAATTGTTATTTTAACTTTATTAATTTAATAATCAAATGGTTTTTAATTTGTCTAAAGACATTTTAAAAATCATATATAAATTTGATAAGACTAACACAATAAGCTAACTATTTTTTTTAAAAGTTACTTTTTTAAAATTCAAAAATCAAAAATATTTATTAAGAAAATTATTATTTCCTTTTCGTTATAATATAATCTAAATGTTTTAAATGATAAGACAAACACAAAAAGTTTATTATTGTATTTAAAAATATTATTTTTACAGGTTAAATAATTATTAATACTTTTAGGAAAATGAAATTTATTTTTAATATAAATTAAAAAGTTTAAAATATCCCTTATATGAAATTCAAAAAAATATTTTGTAATATGAATATCTTAGTATTATTTTTTGGATTTAAATTAGCAATGGAAATACCGGAAATTAGTGAACCAAGTAAAAGTTACAATAATGACGATCCTCCGAAAGAAGCTGGCATAGAGGAGATTGAAGAATTATACTGCGAAAGCGTTGAAAAAAATGGATTAAAAAGAATTTTTTTTTCTGTAATGTTAAGATTTCTAAAATTTACAGCTGATGTAGAACAGACTAAATGGGATCAAGAAATTGAAGAATCTGTTAGTTTGTTACAAATGGAAAAGCAGGAAGTATTTAAACAATTAAGAAATCTGAATTTAAACTTTTTACTAACGATTAAAAAACTTAAAGCCGGTTTATTTGGAGACAATCCCGAACCTAAGTTTTATTTTGAAAAAACCAAACTATTTAATTTTATTAGCGAAAAAGATTTTAGTGGCGAAAATAATGAATGGCCTGACTGGATTGAATCACCTAAATGTAAACAATATATTGGACTTAATAAAGGTGATAAGAGCCGTAAAGGTAACGAAAGTGATAAAAGTAGTAAAATTTATAAAAATGATGAATTTGTTGAATTTTATAATTTAACTATATCCCAAGCCTTATTACTAAAAAGTATTACTACTTATGGCTTTTAGTTAATCTTGTAGTAATGAAAAGTAAAGAGTTGAGCATTGAAGACGTTGCTACTTTGCAGAAATATATTGGAAAAACATCAAATAATGCCAAATATTCCTTTTTAAGTGTAATATTGCTAAAGTGCTTCGAACTTTTTGAATTAGAAAGGTCTTGTTAATAAAAATATTTTATTTTGAACATTACAAATCATCTTTCTATCTGTCTATCTTCTACTGTATTATAAAAAGGTAAGAAAGTTATGATTTAATTTTTAACCCTTCGTTTGTAAATTTAGCAAAATTCCTTTTTTAAAATTTGTAAATTATGTTTAAATTTTTTATTTAAAAGCAGTAATTTACAGCTTAGGGTTTTTACTATATAAACAAATAATATTTTTGTTCCTTTTTTAAATTTATTTTATAATTCTGATTGTAAAGTGTGGGCTATTGTCAAGTTTATTAATTAAAAGAGTACAACTTTCAAATCTAAAAGAATAAATTGCATAAAAACATATAACACAATTTAAGTGAGAGAAAGCATACATACTATTGTAATTCCGTTTTAAGCGGGATAGCGCACAATCTATTGGTATCAATCTAGCTATCTATTTATCTACTATATCATAAAAAAGAAGGAGAATTTTGAATTATTTTTTAATCCTTCTTTTTTAAAAATTTGTAAAATTCTTTGTCATTTTTATTAAGAAAAGTAATATACAGCCTAGAATTTTGTAAGTCTGTAGGCATTAAAAAATTTTGTAAACATTTTAATTTAATTAAATTCATCTTATTAAGTTGTTTATTAAAAAAAATATCATACGTGTTAAGTTTATTTCTAAAAGCGCAGCACAATATTTTCGTACACTTTTTTTTGGTTTTATAGAATTATTTAAATTGTATACAAGGTGTCGTAAGCAAATTTTATTTATAATAAAAAGGGCCATTTTGTAATTTAAAATAATAAGTACACACACAAAGTTGGCATCATACACATTAAAAAGTAAGAACACACATTATATTTGTAATCCCGTTTTGAACAGGATAGATAGCGTAAGCCAAGTCAATATAATAAATTGAATTAAAAGATTTTTTATTTTTTTACATTTTTAACAACAGCTAAAAAATTAGTTCTAAAGTTTTTTAATTATTTTAACAAATTTAAAAAGTTTTTTAACTATGTACATTATTTATGATATTTAAAATATTGGTATATTAATTCTTAATGTATTTCTGTAATTGGTACGCTTTTTAATATTTATATAAATCATTATAGCTTATCAATGATTTTAATATAGCAAATTAACAAAGATCTAATTAAATGATACTTGAGTTAGAAAAAAGTTTTGCATGTCGGGTAAATTTATACTATTATTTAAATAAATAAAACCAATTATTTGCAATGTTAAGTTAGACAAAAAAGGCTTAAACTAAAAAATTAAAAATATGTTTATTATATGCTTCCTATATCCAGATATAAAAATTCCTAATAATAAATTTATTATATCTAAACATCTACAAATAGAATTTATATATTAAAATAATCTTAATGATTAAAAATCTAAAGTATCATACTTTTTTAAAAAAATGCTTCTTATAAATTTGGTTGTCTATTACTAAGAGAAAATATTTTTTAACGATTCTTAAAGTTAATGTAAATGGAACTTGGATAAAAAAAAAATTTTATCTTTAAGTTTTAAATTTCGAGATATTAAAAGACGTGCTTTCTTTATTATTAAATTTAACACAATAAATATTTATCAAGACTTTATGTATAAGCAATAATCCTTCATTTATGATTTTATACTGACGCAACGATATTTTGCATTCTTCTAAATTTGTAATTAATTGTGAAATTAAATCATTTTAATTTGACATAATAAAATTAGCCACTTTTTTCACTTTCCTTTGATTTTGTAAATATTTAACATAATCATTTAAATTGATTTGTAGTACCAATTTATACTTTTTATTTCAATTTTACTTTTACTTTTCAGAGATCAGAGAATTTAAACCGGTGCTGCACGATTTTTGAAATACACCTTTTTTAATTTTTTTACCCTTATTTATAAAAGTTGTACATAAAAGAGAAGTATAAATTTTACAATACTTTATGTTTTATTCTCTAAAATTTCATTCATGGACATTTAATTTTATATATTTTTTTAGATGTATTTTAATAGCAAATAAATAAATAAAATTTTTAAATTATTTTATTAAACATTTTTTGAATTATAAAAAAAGACAATTTATATAATTTTTAGCTAAATGAAAATCTTTTTCATTTTAAAACAGCAATAATCTTAAAAGAAGAAAATTAAATTCATTATAGTCATACACTTTACAGGAACTTTTCTTTTGACAGTAGATTATTTTTCTTACAGTTGTTATAATAATTAGTAAAAAAAATATTTTTTTATATTTAAAGCATCTCTAAGGTATTATTTTATTTTTAAAAAAATCTGCAATATTTTTGTGCTCTTCTATTATGTTCAACATTTAAAAATAAGTGTAAAAAAATTAAAAAGGTGTATATCGAAAAATGAGCAGCACAACTAAAATTGTTTCTAAAATTGCTTTATAAAAGTAAATTTTTTAGAAATATTTATTTAGGATACTGCTATTACCAAGAGGCTGGCCAAGACATCTTGGTGACTTCGTAAAACAAAAAGAACTGTTTTATTGGGCAAAATTGTTTATTTAGAATTTCTTAAATAGTTTTCGTGAATGATATGTCACAAGAAGTTACAGATCATTTTCAATCTTTTAGTTTGGAAGTTTTAGCCTTATGATTAGCGGATTAGAGAACTCTTGTAACAATTGCTATTTTTTTCACTACAAATTAAAAAGTTTTTAATTTTAAGGTTAACTATTTCATTGAAAAAGAAATTTTATAAAAATAAACTTTTTAAAAATATTTATTAAAGAAATTGAGTTAATGGAACCCTGATCGACCACAAAAGTGGGTCCTAAAATTTTTTATTTTTTACCCTCGAAAAATGAAATTTAGAAGATTGAAAAGAAAAAAATACTTTGGATAATATAGAAGTATTTATGGATCTGTGTATAAAAGCTGCACAGGATTCGTTTTTTTAAAATAAAGAAAAACTATGAATTTGTTAGATGTTATAAATAAGCTTTGTCCAATTTATAGGAATAAGGTCTCGGTTTGGAAGGACGCTAGTTTTGAAATATAAAGGTTTCAAAAATTGTTTTTTAAAGATTATTGAACTATGATTAGCTAAGGCTAATACATCTCTAATACAGTTTATTTTACGAATATTAATAAAGTGTACGCAGAGTTTTAAAGAAATTTTTTGAACAATTAGTAATTAAACTTTATTCAAATATTAATTATATAGGAAATGAACATGAATTTATTGAAATTGATGAATCGAAGATAGGTAAAAGAAAACACAATAAAGGTCATCTGGTAGAAGGTGTGTGGATTTTCGGGCTTGTTAAATGAAAAAAGAAATAATTTTATATTTTAAGTCAATGATAGAACGAAATCAACCTTAAGATTTCATTTAAGTAGAAGTATGGCACCAAATTCAATAATATATAGCGATTGTTGTAAAGGTTACACTAAATTAGAAGAGATTGGTGTCAAGCATTTTACAATAAATCGTTCTAAGTATTTTAAAGACATAAATAAGTATTTAGACTAATACTATAGAAGGATGCCGGTCTTCTCTAAAAAAATGATATATCTTACAGATGCAGAACCAGCACTCTTATAAGTCCTTACTTAGTACGATTTATGTTGACAAAAGATTACAAAATTAATTATTTCTATGGCTTTTTTAGGCATTTTCAAACCAAAGCCTAGAAGATAAATTTTTATTAAATATTTTTTTATAATTCTTTTCTTTTCAATCTTCTGAATTTCATTTTTGGAGTAAAAAATGAAAAATTTTAGGACCCACTTTTGTGGTCGATCTGGGTCCCAAACTCCAAGAAATTGTAATTTCTTTTTTCACTATAAAAAAGTTTAAATAATTTGAAAACACAAAAAAAAGACTATTTTATTTTAAAAATTGTTTTATGAAATTAAATTTATCAAAAATATTTAATTAGAAAATTGTTATTTCTTAAAATTTAAAAGTTTAAAATGATTTGAAAACACAAAAAAAAACTATTTTATTTAAAAAATTGTTTTATGAAATTAAATTTATCAAAAATATTTAATTAGAAAATTGTTTTTTCTTAAAATTGTAAAGTTTAAAATGATTTGACAAACACAAAAATAAACTGTTTTATTTAAAAATTGTTTTGTGAAGTTTAATTTGACAAAAATATTTAATAAGAAAATTATTATTTCTTTTTTCACTATAAATTAAAAAGTTTAAAATATTTTGAAAAACACAAATAAACCATTTTATTTTAAAAATTGTTTTGTGAAGTTTAATTTGACAAAAATATTTAATAAGAAAATTATTATTTTTTGTTACTATAAATTAAAAAGTTTGAGGTACCCCTTATATGGAATTTAAAAAAATATTTTGTAGTACAAATATCTTAGTATTGTTTTTTGGGTTTAAATTAGCAATGGAAACTCGAGAAGTTAGCGAATTAAGTCGAAGCGATAATCCTTATCTTTCAAACGTAAATAAAATTAAGGAAATCGAAGAATTATACTATCAGGATGCTGAAAAAAAAGGATTGAAAAGAATTTTTTTTTCTGTAATGCTTAGATTTCTTAAACTATTAGCTAATGTAGAAAAAACTGAATGGGACCAAAAAACTGATAAATATTGTCGTTTTAAAAAAATATCTGATCTAGAAGAGATTCAACTATTGAAAGAACAGAATTTTGAATTTTCTAAAATGCTTAAAGGACTTAGTTCCAGTTTATTTAGGGACAACCCCAATGTTAAGTTTTTTTTCGAAAAAACTAAACTATTTAATTTTATTAGCGAAGAAAATTTTAGTGGTAAGGTTAATGAGTATCCTGACTGGAATAAATTGCATGCATGGTATGAAGTTGATGAATTTGATGAATTTGATAAAAGTGGTGTATGTGATAAAAGTGTTGTATGTGATGAAGGTAATGAAAGTGAGAAAAGTTATGAAGGTAATGAAAGTGAGAAAGGTGATGAAAGTGATGAAGGTAATGAAAGTGATGAAAGTGATGAAAGTAAGGAAAGTGATGAAAGTAAGGAAAGTGATGAAAGTAAGGAAAGTAACGAAGGTGAAGGAAGTGATGTATGTGATGAAAGTGAGGAAAGTAAGAAAATTAATGATTTTAAAAAAAGTATTAAGTTTTTTCCACTTTATAATTTAACTTTATCTCAAACTTTATTACTAAAAAAGTATTATCATTTATGGTTTTTGGTCATCAGAAAAGTATTGCACAATGATGAAGTTAGCATTCATGATTTTGTTATATTGTATAAAAATTTTGGTATTGCACCAAATAAAAATGAATATTCTTTTTTAACTATAATACTAATTAAGTGTTTTGAATTATTTGAATCGGAAGATTAAGTAATAAAAATATTTTATTTTAAACGCTATAAATTTTAAATAAAATAAAAATTTAGGTTTTTTTACTTAATAATTTAATTGTACTATTATTAGTGTGTACAGATGATTGTATTAACTATAAATTTTATATTCATGATTCTATATACAAAATAAATATCTTTTAATAAAATATATAATATTAAGCATATCTTATGTTATGTTAATAAGGCAGTATTAATTGCAAAACATTGTATTTAATACTGTTAATTTGAAGCAAAAATTTTAGGTTTAAATTTTTAATTTTAAATAAGTAAGGATTTTGACACAAATTCATAAAATTATAATAAAAAAGTTTGTGAAGTCATTGTTTAAAATAAATTTTGAAAATTGTTTATTGATGGTTTTTTTGCTCATTACTGTCGTAATATTTCTTTTTCGTACTTCTAGTACTTTGTCCTACTCTACTTATACCCCTATTAAATATAATTTTTGTATATTTTAAAAAATTCTAGAAAATTTTTATCACTTATAACTTACTAAAAATGTGATATTCTATTATAAGCATTTTTTAATATTGTAATTTTTATATTTTTGCGTAAATTATTATTAAAAATAGGTACCTAATTTTATACTTAAATAAAAAATTTTAATAATGTTTGTATATTTATAAGGTAAATAAGCAATGAGTAAGCCCTTAAAAACCCGTTTTCTTATTATTTCTCCATAACATGAATCTTACTAAGTATATTAATTAGCTTTTTTGTTCTGTTTCTAAATGAACTTTTATATCATTCCATATTCTTTTTATGGTGCAAATGTGTACGTTAGTTTCTTAATTTGAAAATCCTTAAGAATAATTAACTGTCTCGTGTGCAGTAAAATACAAAAACTTTCAAACAGTCAGAATATATATATGTCGCTCTATTGTTAAACTATCAGCCTATGTACATTTTCCAATGTGATTATATTCCTATTTTTAGTTAAAATGTAAAAGCCTTACGCCCATTTTATTTATCTCATTAATATGATGTCCTTTATTTATTTTATCTTTATGAATTTGCTTTCTTCTATTTCAATAATGTTTCCATTTCCCCTTAGTAAAAGAAATTAGGTAGAATTATAAAATTTCACTTCGGTTAAATTTACAAATTATATCAGCAGCATGAATTCGTAACAATCAACTTATGTTTGTAATTATTTTATAGATAACAAAGTAAAAAAATTAAATAGCTTCTAAAAATTTATTCTTGGCGAAGCATGCTTTTTAAAAAATTATAATTTATGCTTTTGTAAATGGTTAGAACATATAACATTTGTATCTGTATAAAACTACAAAATTCTATTACATTTAAAACATTTTTTTGATAAAAACTTTATAAATTCTTTAATTACATTTTTTTTTGTCTAATGGTGCATTTCTTTTAAAAAAAGAATAAAATAGTACAAAAATATATTTCAAAAAAATTGTCTTCTTCAAATGCAATATCCAAAAATTGTTATTTTAACTTTATTAATTTAATAATCAAATGGTTTTTAATTTGTCTAAAGACATTTTAAAAATCATATATAAATTTGATAAGACTAACACAATAAGCTAACTATTTTTTTTAAAAGTTACTTTTTTAAAATTCAAAAATCAAAAATATTTATTAAGAAAATTATTATTTCCTTTTCGTTATAATATAATCTAAATGTTTTAAATGATAAGACAAACACAAAAAGTTTATTATTGTATTTAAAAATATTATTTTTACAGGTTAAATAATTATTAATACTTTTAGGAAAATGAAATTTATTTTTAATATAAATTAAAAAGTTTAAAATATCCCTTATATGAAATTCAAAAAAATATTTTGTAATATGAATATCTTAGTATTATTTTTTGGATTTAAATTAGCAATGGAAATACCGGAAATTAGTGAACCAAGTAAAAGTTACAATAATGACGATCCTCCGAAAGAAGCTGGCATAGAGGAGATTGAAGAATTATACTGCGAAAGCGTTGAAAAAAATGGATTAAAAAGAATTTTTTTTTCTGTAATGTTAAGATTTCTAAAATTTACAGCTGATGTAGAACAGACTAAATGGGATCAAGAAATTGAAGAATCTGTTAGTTTGTTACAAATGGAAAAGCAGGAAGTATTTAAACAATTAAGAAATCTGAATTTAAACTTTTTACTAACGATTAAAAAACTTAAAGCCGGTTTATTTGGAGACAATCCCGAACCTAAGTTTTATTTTGAAAAAACCAAACTATTTAATTTTATTAGCGAAAAAGATTTTAGTGGCGAAAATAATGAATGGCCTGACTGGATTGAATCACCTAAATGTAAACAATATATTGGACTTAATAAAGGTGATAAGAGCCGTAAAGGTAACGAAAGTGATAAAAGTAGTAAAATTTATAAAAATGATGAATTTGTTGAATTTTATAATTTAACTATATCCCAAGCCTTATTACTAAAAAGTATTACTACTTATGGCTTTTAGTTAATCTTGTAGTAATGAAAAGTAAAGAGTTGAGCATTGAAGACGTTGCTACTTTGCAGAAATATATTGGAAAAACATCAAATAATGCCAAATATTCCTTTTTAAGTGTAATATTGCTAAAGTGCTTCGAACTTTTTGAATTAGAAAGGTCTTGTTAATAAAAATATTTTATTTTGAACATTACAAATCATCTTTCTATCTGTCTATCTTCTACTGTATTATAAAAAGGTAAGAAAGTTATGATTTAATTTTTAACCCTTCGTTTGTAAATTTAGCAAAATTCCTTTTTTAAAATTTGTAAATTATGTTTAAATTTTTTATTTAAAAGCAGTAATTTACAGCTTAGGGTTTTTACTATATAAACAAATAATATTTTTGTTCCTTTTTTAAATTTATTTTATAATTCTGATTGTAAAGTGTGGGCTATTGTCAAGTTTATTAATTAAAAGAGTACAACTTTCAAATCTAAAAGAATAAATTGCATAAAAACATATAACACAATTTAAGTGAGAGAAAGCATACATACTATTGTAATTCCGTTTTAAGCGGGATAGCGCACAATCTATTGGTATCAATCTAGCTATCTATTTATCTACTATATCATAAAAAAGAAGGAGAATTTTGAATTATTTTTTAATCCTTCTTTTTTAAAAATTTGTAAAATTCTTTGTCATTTTTATTAAGAAAAGTAATATACAGCCTAGAATTTTGTAAGTCTGTAGGCATTAAAAAATTTTGTAAACATTTTAATTTAATTAAATTCATCTTATTAAGTTGTTTATTAAAAAAAATATCATACGTGTTAAGTTTATTTCTAAAAGCGCAGCACAATATTTTCGTACACTTTTTTTTGGTTTTATAGAATTATTTAAATTGTATACAAGGTGTCGTAAGCAAATTTTATTTATAATAAAAAGGGCCATTTTGTAATTTAAAATAATAAGTACACACACAAAGTTGGCATCATACACATTAAAAAGTAAGAACACACATTATATTTGTAATCCCGTTTTGAACAGGATAGATAGCGTAAGCCAAGTCAATATAATAAATTGAATTAAAAGATTTTTTATTTTTTTACATTTTTAACAACAGCTAAAAAATTAGTTCTAAAGTTTTTTAATTATTTTAACAAATTTAAAAAGTTTTTTAACTATGTACATTATTTATGATATTTAAAATATTGGTATATTAATTCTTAATGTATTTCTGTAATTGGTACGCTTTTTAATATTTATATAAATCATTATAGCTTATCAATGATTTTAATATAGCAAATTAACAAAGATCTAATTAAATGATACTTGAGTTAGAAAAAAGTTTTGCATGTCGGGTAAATTTATACTATTATTTAAATAAATAAAACCAATTATTTGCAATGTTAAGTTAGACAAAAAAGGCTTAAACTAAAAAATTAAAAATATGTTTATTATATGCTTCCTATATCCAGATATAAAAATTCCTAATAATAAATTTATTATATCTAAACATCTACAAATAGAATTTATATATTAAAATAATCTTAATGATTAAAAATCTAAAGTATCATACTTTTTTAAAAAAATGCTTCTTATAAATTTGGTTGTCTATTACTAAGAGAAAATATTTTTTAACGATTCTTAAAGTTAATGTAAATGGAACTTGGATAAAAAAAAAATTTTATCTTTAAGTTTTAAATTTCGAGATATTAAAAGACGTGCTTTCTTTATTATTAAATTTAACACAATAAATATTTATCAAGACTTTATGTATAAGCAATAATCCTTCATTTATGATTTTATACTGACGCAACGATATTTTGCATTCTTCTAAATTTGTAATTAATTGTGAAATTAAATCATTTTAATTTGACATAATAAAATTAGCCACTTTTTTCACTTTCCTTTGATTTTGTAAATATTTAACATAATCATTTAAATTGATTTGTAGTACCAATTTATACTTTTTATTTCAATTTTACTTTTACTTTTCAGAGATCAGAGAATTTAAACCGGTGCTGCACGATTTTTGAAATACACCTTTTTTAATTTTTTTACCCTTATTTATAAAAGTTGTACATAAAAGAGAAGTATAAATTTTACAATACTTTATGTTTTATTCTCTAAAATTTCATTCATGGACATTTAATTTTATATATTTTTTTAGATGTATTTTAATAGCAAATAAATAAATAAAATTTTTAAATTATTTTATTAAACATTTTTTGAATTATAAAAAAAGACAATTTATATAATTTTTAGCTAAATGAAAATCTTTTTCATTTTAAAACAGCAATAATCTTAAAAGAAGAAAATTAAATTCATTATAGTCATACACTTTACAGGAACTTTTCTTTTGACAGTAGATTATTTTTCTTACAGTTGTTATAATAATTAGTAAAAAAAATATTTTTTTATATTTAAAGCATCTCTAAGGTATTATTTTATTTTTAAAAAAATCTGCAATATTTTTGTGCTCTTCTATTATGTTCAACATTTAAAAATAAGTGTAAAAAAATTAAAAAGGTGTATATCGAAAAATGAGCAGCACAACTAAAATTGTTTCTAAAATTGCTTTATAAAAGTAAATTTTTTAGAAATATTTATTTAGGATACTGCTATTACCAAGAGGCTGGCCAAGACATCTTGGTGACTTCGTAAAACAAAAAGAACTGTTTTATTGGGCAAAATTGTTTATTTAGAATTTCTTAAATAGTTTTCGTGAATGATATGTCACAAGAAGTTACAGATCATTTTCAATCTTTTAGTTTGGAAGTTTTAGCCTTATGATTAGCGGATTAGAGAACTCTTGTAACAATTGCTATTTTTTTCACTACAAATTAAAAAGTTTTTAATTTTAAGGTTAACTATTTCATTGAAAAAGAAATTTTATAAAAATAAACTTTTTAAAAATATTTATTAAAGAAATTGAGTTAATGGAACCCTGATCGACCACAAAAGTGGGTCCTAAAATTTTTTATTTTTTACCCTCGAAAAATGAAATTTAGAAGATTGAAAAGAAAAAAATACTTTGGATAATATAGAAGTATTTATGGATCTGTGTATAAAAGCTGCACAGGATTCGTTTTTTTAAAATAAAGAAAAACTATGAATTTGTTAGATGTTATAATAAGCTTTGTCCAATTTATAGGAATAAGGTCTCGGTTTGGAAGGACGCTAGTTTTGAAATATAAAGGTTTCAAAAATTGTTTTTTAAAGATTATTGAACTATGATTAGCTAAGGCTAATACATCTCTAATACAGTTTATTTTACGAATATTAATAAAGTGTACGCAGAGTTTTAAAGAAATTTTTTGAACAATTAGTAATTAAACTTTATTCAAATATTAATTATATAGGAAATGAACATGAATTTATTGAAATTGATGAATCGAAGATAGGTAAAAGAAAACACAATAAAGGTCATCTGGTAGAAGGTGTGTGGATTTTCGGGCTTGTTAAATGAAAAAAGAAATAATTTTATATTTTAAGTCAATGATAGAACGAAATCAACCTTAAGATTTCATTTAAGTAGAAGTATGGCACCAAATTCAATAATATATAGCGATTGTTGTAAAGGTTACACTAAATTAGAAGAGATTGGTGTCAAGCATTTTACAATAAATCGTTCTAAGTATTTTAAAGACATAAATAAGTATTTAGACTAATACTATAGAAGGATGCCGGTCTTCTCTAAAAAAATGATATATCTTACAGATGCAGAACCAGCACTCTTATAAGTCCTTACTTAGTACGATTTATGTTGACAAAAGATTACAAAATTAATTATTTCTATGGCTTTTTTAGGCATTTTCAAACCAAAGCCTAGAAGATAAATTTTTATTAAATATTTTTTTATAATTCTTTTCTTTTCAATCTTCTGAATTTCATTTTTGGAGTAAAAAATGAAAAATTTTAGGACCCACTTTTGTGGTCGATCTGGGTCCCAAACTCCAAGAAATTGTAATTTCTTTTTTCACTATAAAAAAGTTTAAATAATTTGAAAACACAAAAAAAAGACTATTTTATTTTAAAAATTGTTTTATGAAATTAAATTTATCAAAAATATTTAATTAGAAAATTGTTATTTCTTAAAATTTAAAAGTTTAAAATGATTTGAAAACACAAAAAAAAACTATTTTATTTAAAAAATTGTTTTATGAAATTAAATTTATCAAAAATATTTAATTAGAAAATTGTTTTTTCTTAAAATTGTAAAGTTTAAAATGATTTGACAAACACAAAAATAAACTGTTTTATTTAAAAATTGTTTTGTGAAGTTTAATTTGACAAAAATATTTAATAAGAAAATTATTATTTCTTTTTTCACTATAAATTAAAAAGTTTAAAATATTTTGAAAAACACAAATAAACCATTTTATTTTAAAAATTGTTTTGTGAAGTTTAATTTGACAAAAATATTTAATAAGAAAATTATTATTTTTTGTTACTATAAATTAAAAAGTTTGAGGTACCCCTTATATGGAATTTAAAAAAATATTTTGTAGTACAAATATCTTAGTATTGTTTTTTGGGTTTAAATTAGCAATGGAAACTCGAGAAGTTAGCGAATTAAGTCGAAGCGATAATCCTTATCTTTCAAACGTAAATAAAATTAAGGAAATCGAAGAATTATACTATCAGGATGCTGAAAAAAAAGGATTGAAAAGAATTTTTTTTTCTGTAATGCTTAGATTTCTTAAACTATTAGCTAATGTAGAAAAAACTGAATGGGACCAAAAAACTGATAAATATTGTCGTTTTAAAAAAATATCTGATCTAGAAGAGATTCAACTATTGAAAGAACAGAATTTTGAATTTTCTAAAATGCTTGAAGGACTTAGTTCCAGTTTATTTGGGGACAACCCCAATGTTAAGTTTTTTTTTGAAAAAACTAAACTATTTAATTTTATTAGCGAAGAAGATTTTAGTGGTGAAAATAAAGGATGCCCTGATTGGAATGAATTGCGTGCATGTGACCAATATTATAGATCTCGTGAAGATGATAAAAATAATATATGTGAAAAAGGTGATGAGAGTGGTGAAGCCAATAAAAATGATAAAGTTAATGAGTTTGTTGCACTTTATAAATTATCTATATCTGAAGCCTTATTGCTAAAGAAATATTATCAATTGTGGTCTTTGGCTAATAAAGAAATATTGTGCAATGATGAAGTTAGCATTCATGATTTTCTTATATTGCGGAAGTATATTGGTATAACATCAAATAATGCTAAATATTCATTTTTTAGTTTAATATTAATTAAGCTTTTTGAATTAATCGAATCGAAAGGTTTCTTATAAAAATATTTTATTTTGTAAATTACCAATTGTAAATAAAATAATTTAAAAATTTTTTCATTTAATATTTTAATTAGACTTGAGAGATAATAAAGATTATCATTATTCCTCGAAGTTATTGCTGGTATAGTTGACAACTTAAATTGTAAATTTTTCTTATTTTTTACACTCGTTTTGCTCTAACAATAAAGCGACAAACGACAAAGTATGATTATTTTTAAAAATGAGGAAAAGAACGACTCAAAAAAGTTTATAGCGGATGTGTAGGATATGGGAAGGTTGAATGAATACAGTTAGAGATAACTATTAATAAATGTTTAAATTGCCTCTTAGTAAAGAGCTAAAGATTGGATGATGGCTAAAGCCAGTGGGTTTGGGGCTGAGTGAATTGCTGAATCGATTTAAAGAGAAATTTGTTAGCAAATAGATGAGTAAAATAAGTTTAAAATCTGGCAGCTCTCAATTATACAGGTGGATCTATACTAAACTAGCTGGACGAGGTGACAGCGTTTGCATGCAAAGAATATGTTCCAGAATAGGTATCAATAGCCTATCTACTTAATAGATTTTTAAACAATCTGGCAAATATTGTGCTTATTAATAATAAAAATGGACTTACTTGGTCTTATATTATGGTGCAATTATAAACATTAACATTACAAATAAACAGTGGTGGGACATAGTAAGATCGCAAAGTAATGTAAAAGGAATTGATGCAGTAAAAATCAAGAATAGGATGCGAAAAATAAAGCTTAATTGAAGATGGGGTGCTTTATATCTTTTTATGGTAAATGGCGATTTTCCGCTAAAAAATGGGTTTTAAAAATCAACTGATGGATTTTGACGCTATAAAATTTTACAAAAAAAGGACAACTGTCGGATTTTTCCGCAAAGTTTTAAATAACATTTAAACATCAGTTTCATGCAAATAATAATTTTTGAATTTTTTAGATTAATTTTTTGTGGTGATACTTTTTTAAAATTTAAATTTTTAAGTAAATAAAATATCATGTGGTTTTAAATAAAAAATTATTTAAGTATTATTTTCATAATAATTCCTAAAACGAAGTCCTAGATGCAAAAATTTTGTGAATATTATACAGTAATGATTTGTTTCTGATCTTATTCAATTTCTGTTAGATTTAACACATCAATTACATTTAATCGGGATTTTACAATAATGTATTTTATTATTTTAAATTTTTTTGTCATAACAAAGAAGCTGGTTTGCAAGCGATGACAAAAAAATCATATTTAAACTTTTTTCTTTGTCATAACAAAGAAGCTGCTTTGCAAGCGATGACAAAAAAATCATAT
>NW_020169545.1:0-2893 GCF_000988165.1 Vairimorpha ceranae
GAGGGAGTAGTACCCGTCATTAAAACCGCATTAGAATATGCTACAGCATATTTAAAAAAAAAGAAATATTTTTCGGAGCTTATGTAAGCCAAGTGTAGTAAAAAATGATTTTTATTAGTTGTAAAATTTTTAAATGTACGTTTTTACAGCGTATTTGGTTCTTCTTTGTTTCACATTAAACGATAAATTAAAGAGAAATTGTTTCAAAAAAAAGGAATATTTTTATTTAAATACCTAGTATAATTTTTTATACTCTAAAACATGCTAAAGATCTTTTGTAATAGCTTAAGGCCAATTTTTAACACAATTTTAATTGAATTTACTGCCATTTACGTATTATTATTTCTTTCAATTCATTTTAATTTTTGGGACAATTTTGTGATAATTTTTATTTTATAACAGCCTAAAATGTCTAAATAAATTTAATCTGGATATTATGCAGTTTAAGAAAGAAGTTTAAATTGTTATAACTTGAAATACAGCTTTGTAAGTTTTGCAGTATGTTTGTGATCATTGTCTTGTTGAAAAATGTTATCTTGCAGATCCATAAATCTAACCGGATTAAATAAACTATTAGATAAAATATTCACATAGTATTCAGAATTTGTTTTACCTTTTATAAAAACAAGCTTTCCTACACAAAGGTATATAAAACATCCCCATACCATTTCTGACCCACCATCATAATTTACAGTAGCAGGCAAATTACATGTTTTAAGGTCTGCACCGGCTTCCCACCATACAGAAACTTTACCATCAGAGAAAAAAAGGCAGAACTTGCTCTCATCTGAAAAACATATCTTCTTTATCTCATTATCTGATAATAGTAACATTGTCTACTTTTCTTAAACTGGCACAAAATGTTTTTTTTGAAAAGAGTGGTTTTTTTATTGGAGTAAAAGCTCTAATATTATAATCAACAAGTGCCTTTTTTCAGTTGAATAGGAGGGCTTTTGATTAATCTTCGCTTGCAGTTCAATAGATAGTTTTCTTAATGATGTTTTAGGATTTTTTAATTATTTTTAAATAAAGCTATAACATCATTATCTTGTAACTAATTTTTCTGCCAAACCTCTTAAATCAATCAATTTTGCCTTTTTCTTTCATATTTTTTACAATTGTAAATACTGTACTTTGTAAAATCATAAATTTTCTTATGATTTTATTTGAGGCGTTTTTGGTTAGAAAGCAAAATAATTTCAATAATGTTTTATAAGTCAACTGCACATAGAGTTAATTAATAAAATATAAAAAAATGTATTTTTGGCGAAAAAATTTGTAAATTTTGAGCCAAAAATTATAATATTTTTTTTTTAAACAAAAGAAAAAAATTTAAGATCTAGCTTAAAAAAGGTGTAAAATTTTAATAAGTTGTAGTGCAAAATTGTCTTAATAAATCACAATAGTTATTTATTAAAAAAATCTTTATCTTTAAAGAAAATTCAGGCAAAGAACATATTACTTTTTTTTAACAAAATGTATATTGTAGAATCTAGATCGACAAGTGTTTTATTTCTGATAAAAATCTATCGAAAAGCTGGAAGCATTATACACTTCGAAAATTGGAAAGCTTTTAGAAGCTTATCTAACTTAGATGATTTAGGACCCCCACTGTTTTGTCAAAAATATATTTTTGTAAATTCTATTACAGGGGTGCATATAGCAACTTGAATCTTATCAAAAAAAAAAGCCAAAGTTTTGAATTACAGTAAGAAAGATAATGTCTTTAGCTCGAAGAAAGGCGTTTATATTAGAATTTATGTTTAGAGAGCGGCATGCTGCTAATTAATTTTTATCTTTAATAAAATAAATAAATGTTTTTTTTTTAACCCGTGAGGTCTTCTTTCGATGACTGCTTACATTTCAAAAAATATTTCTTTGGGGGTTAAAAAATTAAATGAACATTATAATCAATTATTTATTTTAAACAAGCTTACACTATCCCATTAAAAACAAGATTACAAATAAAAAGTGTGTTCTTCTTTTCAATGAATTTAATACGCATTTATGCGTATACTTATTTTATATTTTTAAATCCAAATTGGCCCTTTTTATAATAAGGAAATTGGATAATGCACCTCAAATTTACAATTTTTTTGACTACCCTTGTTTATAAATTTTTTATCCCTTATTTTTAAAATGCTGCACACAGAAGAAGAACTAGGAAATATTTTGAATAATTTTAAAGAAAGAATATTAGTTAAAAATTGTCTCGAGTGTTGGGAAAATATTTCTTTTTACACCGATGGAAGAGTTGTTTGTTGCAACAAAATAAATAACATAGATATTCGACTTATAAGAATACATGTTTTTGTCATAGGAAAGTTTCAATAATTACAATATTAAAAATTATTGATTTTTTTAAATAACGTGCTATATGAACTTATTGCATATATAAGTGGGTTGTCCAGAAACAGGGCAACAAATATAATTTACATGTTTAATTATAGTTCCATACTGGACTATTATTTTAACACCTTTAAATTGGGATGAACATGCAATATAATTGAAATAGATGAGAGCAAGTTTGGAAGAAGAAAATATAACAGAGAGCATCACGTTGGAGGAGTATGGGTCTTTGGTGGTGTAGAAAGAAGAACTAAGAAGATTTTTCTTGTATTTTTTGAAAAAAGAAACATTAGAAAATATTCTGAAGGCCCAAGTAAATCTTTATAGTATTATTTATTCTGATTGCCGAGAAGCATACAACGATCTAAAAAATATTTTTTTTGCTCATAAAACAGTTAACCATAGAAAGGAATTTGTGAACAGGAAAGAAAACGTACAAACTAACACCATTGAGGGCAGGTGGAATGCTATAAAAAGAAACATCCCATTTAGAAACAGAACAAAAAAGCTTGTTACCATTTATCTACTTAGATTTATGCTATTA
>NW_020169546.1:0-2870 GCF_000988165.1 Vairimorpha ceranae
AAAGGTTAGTTGTTCTATTTGAATTCTTTTTACTATATGTACACCTGATTGTAACATGTCCTAAACTTTTGAAGAGCAGTGTATATATATCATGCAAGAAAATACAGTAAAAAACCTAGAACTGATTATTCAGAGAGTTATAAACAACAAAAAGATAAAAATGCTGTTTGACAATGGCTCTAGTCGGAATTATATTACAAAAACTCTTGTAAAAGAACTTTAATTGGAGGTCTGAGAAGATTAATTTTTAGAAATAACCATGTCAAACAATGTTAAAGTTACCACAAATCAAACTGTAAAAATAGTTTTCAAATTAAATGGAATTAAGTCAGATTTTAAGATGAAATGTTACGTATTAGACGCATGTTCAGCCAGCGTAATTTTCAACAACGAATTTTTAATAAACAATAATTGCATATTTAATTTCACTGAAAGTTCATACTCATAAATAAAAAAGTATAAATATATCGAATGGCCCAACGACGACTGTATTCTTGACAAGATTTTTTATTAATCGCTCAGTGCCATTATAGAGAAAGAAACAAATGTTTCGAAAAAGAAATAACAGAATACATAAAAATAGATGACGACTTCAAAGATATAAATTTTGAATCCGCAAATTTTAAAATTAAAGAAAATAGTTCCTGTCCAAAGAATAGAAGTTATTCTATACCACACAAGTAAATACGTTTTTGTTACAGATGTTGATTTAGTTGTATTTCTTTTATATCTTTTTTGGGGAGTCCTCCCAAAACGTTCAAATTTTTTTTGGATTTACGGTCAAAAAGAAAACCAAGTATCAGTCATAGATGACTCTACCTATAGGCACTGGGAAATTGAAATGATGGAAGAATGGATTGGAAATGTTTTAATAGTTGTTGTAAAGCACGGGAATAACATCGAATGAGGATCTTGTAAAGTTAAATGGTGCTCATGTGCATTTCATAAATTTTCAAAGCGCCCTTAAACAGAGATTAGAAGTATTATTTTTACAAAATTGGCGTCCAATCCTTTTGTTTCTGCTAATCAACTTTATGACGGGGCAGTCCGAACTCTTTGTGGGGCATATCAATTTGGTTCAGACACAATAACAAGAATTGTATATTTTGATGGTATTGAAACTTACATTTATTTTTATCGATGAAAGTAAAAATGTGTGGTGCCCTTTACTAGCATTTTAGATTCTACTAATTTTGATATTACTGAGTTTAATTTGACTAATGGAAGAAAAATTTTACTAATTAAAGAGCTTAACGGAGAAAAAGTTGTTGTTACTTGCAATGTTGAATATTTAAAAAGATTTACTGGGGCCAGGCATTTTAAGGTCTTTATGGATGGGACTTCTAAGTCTTCTTAAATAGCTTTTATTAAGTATATAAAAACATGGATATTTCAGTAAGCGGGGGTTTCCTCTTATATATTGTTTTCTCTCAGATAAAACCGACGAAACTTATGTGAATGTCTTTAATCAAATAAAATCTTCATTATGTATTAAGTCGATAAGTTTTTTACCAAATCCACTACAGATTGGCTTCAAGGCTGCAACATACAATGCTGTAAAAAGATAATTTCTATACGCATAAGTTACCGGTTGGCTTTTTTCACTCTAGGCAATCAATTTAAGATGTGTTCGGCATTTTCAACTCGTTTTATTGTACAATCATAATGGCCACTTTGCAAATCCAGTAGAAATAATTACTGCATTAACCTTTTTTTCTGTTTACAGACACAAACAAGGCATGAAATCATTTAAAAAACTTGTATTGTTTTGATAATGATCTATATGTTAAGAATTTGTTTGAATATTTTGAAAGAAGTTGGTTGTCTAATAACAAGCCATTGTAGTACAGTAGAGAGTTGTGGTCTAATTATGGCATAACAAATAATGCTGCTTAAGTATTTCACTCAAAAGTGAATAAAATTATCAAAAAAAATAGTTCAAGCTTTAAAGAGGTGTTATATTTCATTAAAAAATCTAAATTTTTAATGAATTTCAGTTGATTAGGTTGCTTTCGCGGGAAATTTTTAAAAAAAGGAAAAATATATATAACGCAAGATAGTATCATTGAGAGACTTTGGTGCTTAAATAATGCCAATTCAATTACATTAAAAGAATTGTTATGTGGTTTAAGAGAAGTAATTAAATTAAATGTTTGATTTTAGTTGGGTTTGTTTTGGGGGTCAGAAAATTTTAAAAAAATTTTGGGCATTATGGTCCATAACATTTTTTTGGCTGTTTTTGTGTCAGATCAAAACATAAATTAGATCTTATACAATTAAAATATTCTAATTATTATTTTTCAGCGTATATGACATTGACGTATCCAAAGCGGAGTTATGTCTCTATAACACTTTTATTTAATAATTGTTATTCACAAATTTCTTTTTACCTACTCTGGTATAACTCTTTTAATCAGTTTCTGCTCAGTGTACATTTTTAGACTAAAAACTAATTAGAGATAAAAATAAACTTTATGCTTCAGTTTTTTCCTAGTTTTCTAACAAACAAAAAACTAAAAAAACAAACTAGGCTATAGTATTTAACACGGGCAACATTCTCTACTTTTTAATTATACAAAACTTTAATTAATTATAAAAAAAACAAAACAAACAAACCAATTAATTAAAGTAAACTTTGCAGAAACTAAACTTATAACACCCGTGGGATACCACAGACAATTTTCCTCTTTGAAATATGTAAACACATGTTTTATATTTAAATCACAATTCTCAAAAGTAACATAGCTATTTTCAAATTTAGCCTTTGTAAGGATTTTCCTTAATGTTCATTTAATAATAATTATCTTTATTTACTTTATTTATTTTAAATTTATTTAATTTTTTAATAATTCACACCAACTTGAATATTT
>NW_020169547.1:0-2805 GCF_000988165.1 Vairimorpha ceranae
AAAAGTGTTTATTACAAATAAAATTAAAATTAATAACTTTCTTTAATTCGTTGCAGTTGTTATAACTTATTATTTCTTTATTTATTGGTAAAATTAACGATTAATTAAAATTATTTAAGCTGTAATAGGTAGAAAATTCTATATTAATCATAATAACAACACAAATATTAATCATAAGCCCTGATTAAATGAGAAAATAAAACAAAGCCAATTCTATGTAGAAATATTGTAAGATTTTACATAAATTTAACCCCTGTAAAAGAACTTTTAAACAATTAAATGATGAACGGTAAGTAATTTGATAAGGTCTTAACAATAATACTTATTCCATTGTTGGTAATATTTTAGTAGAATAATGATGTAAATATAACACCAAAAATATAATTTAAAGATATTTAGCAAATACGTTTTTTTATAAATAATTCTGGTGATCATGGTGGTTGTAAAAAATTTAGTATTTTTATAATTTTTACATACATTATGCATTATATTTTAAAACACTAAATATATACATCATCGGATTTTAATTTTTTTTTATTAACGCATTAAAAATCAAATTTTTGACTTAATATTTGCGACGTTTATCTGCAATAATTGCCACTTATAAATAACAATTATTGTTTAGTAAAAATTTATAAACAAAAATAGCATAATAGAGCTATGTTGTACATCTTGGATGATTAAAATGAATAAAAAGGCATTTTTACTAATGATTACTGAGCATGAGCATCTATTCATTTATTTGTATATTCTTTTCGTGTAAAATTTATTTTTTATATATAGTTTGGTTGCCAGGAAATATAACTTTGAAAAAAAGATTAAGACACTTTGTAATCAGTAATTTTTTTACTCATTATAACTTCGAAAATGACGCTAATATTTAATTTAGAAAATGTTTAATGTGTAAAATCTATTTAGTGACTAAATATTATTTCCTAAGAATATATCCATACCAATAAGTATTGTATATTGGTGTAGTACTACTACAACGCAACACGAAGAGTCTACAATAAATCCAAGAGACAATTTTTAAATACGAGTAATAATTTTACCTGTTAAAGATGCATTATAGCTATATGCCTGTAGAGATGATATAACAAATAGATTTGTAATGTAAATATTTAAAATATATAGTTTTTTTAAGGATGTTTTAATGGATCAATTTTATTAAAATATTCCTCGAATTAAGTAATTCTGTTTGTGTGGTGAAATGTGCTATAAGGCAATCATAAACTTTGCTTTACAACTAGTTGTTTTTTTAATTTGTGTGTTTATTTATATAGATTATGATGATGTTTGTAACCTTGTTTATTTGTTGTTGTTCTAAAAACATCTTTTGTTAGGACTTTTTATTACATAATTTATATTATTAACTTCGTAATTGTTGCACAACATAAATTTTTTAACGTAGAAAAGAGTCCGTATATATTATTTTAATTTATTAATCTAAAATTCTCGAATTTTGTTACCTTGGCTATTCTAAATGGAGAAAATGTTGAATGGTTAATGACATTTTTTTGTCGACAAAATGATTTGTAAATTGTTAAATTTTCAAACTATAATGTATTTTTATATTAGTAAGCTTTAATGCTGTATATATTTACATGATAAACAGTTCTTAAAATTTGTTCTATAAGAGTTCATTGCATGTTGGCATTTATATTTTATTATACTTCTAGTTTAAAAAGGGTCTAAATGTCTTTAATAATGCTAGTATTTTTGTAATTTGTAAAATAATTAAGCATAAAAACGTTTTAACATTTTACATTATATATTAAACATAATTTTATGGCTATAAGGGTTTTTAACCATTGAAAAAGTAAATTTTATTTGATGGATGACAAATTATTATTAGTAATATTTAGGTATTCTAACAGTCTCGGTAGATAAAAACCAATTTATTTTTTTCTTTTAGTTTCTTCTCTATAATTTAACGATTTATCATTGTATGAATTGTTTTAATTTTTTAATAAAAAAATTTACCGTTGCAATACAATTTATGAAACTGATTTTACAATTTTTTGTTTGTCTAAATTCTTTATCTTTTGTCTAATTTAGTATTATTAACCACTAAAGTAATGTTAATTTCACTTTTTAAAATTCTTATAAAAACAGTTTAAATAGCTTGCGATTATTATAATAATTTACTATTATATTTTTAGGGCTATATATACGGTTAACATGTTGGCGTTCATCTGTTTTTACAAATGCTTTAAAATGAAACATAAATCTAAAGATTAAGACTAAAATATTAGTTTATTAAATTAAAAATATTTACTACTTTCGATCGAGATTAGTTTAAAACCAAATATATAACTAATTCTTTGAATTTTTAATCCTTTACTAAATATTTATATTTTCTTGTACTTATGTCGCTTAAACTAAAGCTTAAATTATTCAACAAAAATTAAGTAGATAAGTTTTATATGCTGATAGCTATGTAAAATGCAATGTTTAAATATTCAAAAAAATTTCTATTTTGAATAAAATTTCAAATCGTTATTTTTTCCAAGTCTAATATTATCATGTCCCTACATTTTTATCTAAATAGAACATTTGTGATAACTATTCTATTAATTCTTAAATATGAAAAAAAACAACACTCGAAAGGGTTGAGATATATACATTTTACTTGATTTAAAAGAATCTTGTCATATTAAAAAAAGTATTTTTATTATCATTGTTATTGATTTGTGTTATTTTTTGATAGAACCAGTCATTAAAATATTATTTAATCATACTTTATATGATAAATTAGTTAAACTATTTATTTATTTGAATTTAGGCCATACTGCTGTCTAAATA
>NW_020169548.1:0-2802 GCF_000988165.1 Vairimorpha ceranae
TTATAGAGACGGGAAACAATTTAATAATATTCAAGATTTACATTCTGCGATATTAGTAGCCTGGTCAAGTATTACACCCGAAAATTTGATAAAATATGTCAATGGAATGCAGAAGCGTATGATCGACGTTGTTAAAGAAAGAGGTGATAAAATCAATAAATAAGTTTTCTTTTTTTTTAAAAAACATCAAAACCATCATGTCCCTGAAAAAAGTTGAAGAAATTTGAAATCACTTTTCTGAATCAAAAAACATTAATTAACAGATATTATTATTTTAAACATGTGTTTGTATTTTAAAATTTGAGTTAAATGAGACGTCCCGTTTAATTGTAAGACTAATTATTTTTTTTAAGCGTTTTATAGTAGCTTAGATTAGAAAAATAAAATCATGCAGTAGTTTATTGTAACAAAATAAAACGAATGTGATATTTACAATTCTATAAAACGTGTTTTTAGGTGGAGATGTTTAAGATTTTGACGCACCTCTTAAGACAAAAAAATTCAAAAACCAGATTAGACATATATAAAGTAAGATTTAATAAAAGGTATTTTTTAAATCATTTTAATTACAATGTTTAAACATGAATAATAATTTAAGAATTGTATCTTGTTTAATTTTGCATGTGAAAAAAATTGTTTTTAGGTGTCTTAAGATTTTGACGCGCACTTAACAATGTTCCAATTCCTGTCGGCTATATTTTTTTTTAAATAATATTTTCGTCAATTTCTACACTTAAAGCACCCCATGCTCGCCTAAACTAGCTATCCTAATTGTTTTGGCAGCCATATATTCACAAATACATTTTCTAACTAAATCGGAATTTCACTTGCTGCTTGCCGGCATATATTAAGCGAATATGCTATATATACAAAAAATAATCAAGAAAGTAACTTGATAGATAACTTTTAAAATAGTTTTCACGCCAATCTTGAATAATTTAAAAAACTTCCTGTTCTTAATGAACATGTATGCATACATGGCCTTTTTCAAGTCCAATTATAGCAACCTGGTGCACTTTTACAATTTATATATGACATTCGGGACCGTCTTAGATACTCGCTACATGTCATAGTATTAGCAAAAGCCACAATTTGTATAATGTCACATTGACTTACTAGCATCTGTAAATATATTGTCAATGAAAGCTATATTTTTCGTAATGACCAAAAATTCTCATTGCTATATACTCTCTCAGCTTTCACGATTTCAGTTTAAGATTTTTTAGCAATTGGGTGTTACAAATACTTTTTTTTCAAAAACAGCGTATAATTAACATTATCCAAAATTTCTCCTCTTTTAACGTACAAGTTATAAATTTTTTTAATTTTATTATTTTGTAGGAAAAATTAAATTTCTATTTTTTATTTCAGGGTAAAATTTGTAATTTTTGAAATTACGCAAATAAAAATCCATATTCTATTATTAAAATCTGTTACCCTTATATAGAACACATTTCTATGTAAAAAAACATTTTAAAAATATTATTATTAGTTTTTATGGGCTTTTTGTAAAAAAATAAAATTCTATTTTTTAATTCGGCTACTGTAATTAAACTTTTGTATTTTTATCCATTTCAACACAGCTTGCAAATCTTTTGTGAAATCATATTAATTCGTTGAAATGTCCCAAATTTTAATTTGATGACAATTTTCAAATATTAGAAATGATTATGTACGCATTGTTGATCATTAAAAGATACTAGGATTGTGCTTTACACATATAAATAACGACTTTATGTTGAACAAAATAAGTATTCAACAATATCATGCGCTTTTTTTCGAATCAAAAAGAAAATATAAACTGTAGTTGATTTTGTTACTCAATTACTTATTATCAATTTGATGGTATATATTTTTTTCCAACATCTTGGGTAGGGGATCAAAGACACCTTTTTTATGATAACTGGTCCATTGCGTACATTTAAGTATATAAATTGTGGTTTTACATATTATAGATGCTTTGATTATATACCAGCAATGCTAAACTACATGTAGTTACAGTAACGATGTATAAAGTTTTTACATACTGAAAATTATATAAATCTTTGCCGTAAAATTTTCTTTTCCTAAAACGTAAATTATCCATCTTCCTCTTTTTTGGTGTAATATTGTCTAGAATTATCCAAAGCGATACTTTTATTCCTACTTTATCTTAAATTTAGCTACGTTAACGGTAAAATATAAATAATATCAGTACAAAAAACAATGTTAGCAAGAATTTATTAAAAATATATGTTTTTTTATAATAACCGATATAAACGGATAAAAATTTTACATAAAAGAACATTGACAAAAAAACGAATTTTATTATTTATTTATACTTTTTAAGGTATAATTTTTTTGAATTATTTTTTTTAAATTTTAAAGTTAAAAAAATTAGAAGGACATCTTACTTAAAATTTTATTAAAAGTAACTACTCAAACTAATATTGCGTGACACATAATGTTTTATGGGGGTCTGAGCTATACAATCTACTTGTCTAATATTAGATTCTTTTAAATATTGGAAGTCAAACATAAAAAAAACATGTTTTTTTTTTGAATCAATCATTACTTTAAATTCTAATTCGTTTTTCTCATTGTCGTAAGCGAAACACTTTAAATTTTTTTCATCGACCTTTTCTTGAAAGTGAATTAAAACAGCAACCAATGAACAACCAGAAAGGGAACCGATAGATTGATCATAATCATTAAGTTCAAATTTATGATTTGGATTCTCAATTAAAGAAAGTAAGTTGGTTATATCGGTAAAAAAGCAATTCGATAAATTATAATTTTTGAAATCATCAAAAGCCAAACCAG
>NW_020169549.1:0-2795 GCF_000988165.1 Vairimorpha ceranae
TGGTAAGATACTGGCAGTCATTGAGGCAAGGACGTATTTTTGGCCATATGTAATGGTCGGAAATGCGCTCTTGAAGACTTGTTTTGTTTTTTAACCATAAATAAGAGATTATAAAGATATTCCAAAAAAAAACTTCTGGTATTGTTTTTAAAACAGCAAAGGATTCACTTAAATATTGCATACAGCAAACCTAATATTCCTATTAATAAAAAGTTTTTGGCAGTATATAAGTACTTAGCATGTATGGCGGGGCCGTAAGCTCTGCCATATGTAATGTGGCTAGCTATCTTGTAAAAAAGTGCAAATTTTTTTAAAAAGTGAGAAAACTTTAGTTTTTTAATAAATATTCAATTGCTTTCAGCCAAATCTTTCCTATTTCGGGTATTTTATGTGACTTACATCAAAAGTACCTAAACACAAACTTTTTAAAAAAAATGATTTTAAGACGTAACTACACCCAAAATTTTTCCTTTCTTCATACCCCAATTGAGACAAAAGATTTTAGAACCTTTTAGCGCAACTTGCCTACATTTTTATTTTTAAGGAAAATGCAGGTTAAAAAATTTAAAAAATAAGTATGTAATAGATAAAAATAATTTAGGCAAGTTGCGCTAAAAAAGCACATAAATCAAGATAAATACAACCATTGGAAATCAAGTTTTTTTAAAAAAAAATGATAAAAAGACCAAAATATTGTCTTATATTTTTTTCTGCACATTAATCTTAAGTACTATCTATCTTTTAAGCTTTTTTGAAGCTGCATAATTCTTAGCTTTATTTTTAGAAAAAGCAAGATTTTGCCACTATTCTGTATTTAAGAAAAATGATTGCAATATAAAATAAACTCTACTAGACTGTTTATCTTATTTAAATTTTGGCCATATCCCATTATAATCCGCTATAAATATTTTGTTCCGCTATAAATATTATAATCCGCTATAAAAATTTGTATTTTTTGGTCTATAAAAATGAAGGAGCAAAGAGAAAATTGGCCTCAGATAGAAAAGTTTATGAAGCTATATATTGCAGCGATTTTTCATTTAAAATCATTTACAATATATTTAAGCAAACCGACTTAAATATTTTTTCAGTTTTAGTCGGTTTAAAGCCTATCAAAAATAAAATGGTTGTGATCAGTGCAATAACACGATGACATTAATAAAGATGAAGGAATTGTTGGGTGGATATGCTTGGGTTTGTAACATGAACCTATAAAAAAATTCATAAGTCTGTTTGCCATCTAAGTTTTTTTGCGTTGGCCGCTTTTTCACTATATTATTTTTGTACCCCCAAGATGAAAATTAACCTTAGTAAAAATATTATCAAAAGCATAAGAGGTGGATTAAAAATTGGATATGAAGGCTACTTTTATAATTTTGTAGGTCATTTTATTAACGTTGATGGATGAAGATGTAATAAAAGAGGTTGCAATCTTATCTGCGAAGTAATTTAGGAAATGAACTTATATCTATATCTGAGCATAACCATTCGGTTAATGAAAATAAATTTTTATCAACTATAATATTAGAAAAGGTGAAGAAACGCTTACGATTAAATGTTCAGAATCGTCAAGGGATATTATTTTAAATGTTTTACAAGAAAATGATGAAAGTAAAATGGAGATTAAATACAAATATTAAATAGATAAAACTACTAAATTTAAAAAATTTAATAATTTTACATTATCATCTGATTATGATATCCTAAAAGGAACTATTATACACAGTAAGTGGCAAGCCATTTTTGTTTTTTGATGCCGGAATGGATGATTTTGAAAGAATTTTAACCTTTTCGACAAATGAAAATATTGAACATTCCAAACATAACACTGTTATATGTTATGATGAAACTTTTAAGACTGCTCCAGCTAGCTTTGAACAAATCTTTACTTTTCAATGTAAATTCGTAATAAATTTAAGCTTTTGGTATATTGTATTATGAAGAGAAGAACCACAACTTGTTTTATTAAATTTTGACCAAGTCAAAATATGATAAAGATGTTATACTGACAGATATACATAACATAATTTTGTTTTTAAACATGCTTCATTTAAAACCTTTAAATTAAGTTTTACTGATGTATCAATGTATGGGTGTGTATTTCATCTAAGCCAAATTATTTGGAGAAAAATTCAGGCATGCGGGTATGCAAGCAAATATAAAAGCGACAAAAATTTTCAATTAAATATAAAAATGCTTTTGTCATTGACTTTTGGGCGCTACTTCATCGTGACACCCCCTTCCCTGTTTTTTTAAAAAAATATTTTAATTTTTAAAAAAATAAAAATCTAAACATTTTCAATAGTTTATATAATGCAGTCCCTAAGCGCCTTGTTGTCGCTGTTTTGGACGTTTCGTTTCCTCAATTGCCTGTCACTAAAAAATAAACTTATTCTTCCTTTATTTATGCCACCATGCTTCGATAGACGTGTTCAAGATGAGACCACGAGTTTTTTAATTTGGTTCGTATGTGCTCCTTGAGCATTAACAAACCCAACAGAGTGGATTACCACATCATGGCAAGATCCAAATTTAGTAACGGTCCCGGGAGAAGATAAATAACTATCAATAACAACAATTTTGCCAGGTACGACACGTTCTTCGAACATGTCTAGTATAGTCGGAACTTTTCTGTTAAAAACAAGCTTAAGAACAAAGTTCGGACCTGGTCCAATATTTGCCCTTTTATAGCAGAAATTAGACCAGGTCCCTTTATTTTGTTGATCCTAATTCTGGAGTTCACACTCAAAACATTGAGTCTTTTTGGAACAAAATGAAACGAGTTACAATGTTTA
>NW_020169551.1:0-2790 GCF_000988165.1 Vairimorpha ceranae
CAAAATTAAATAATGTAAATTTTTGTAGCCGTAACACATTTAAAATTAAGATCTTGACATAATTAATTTTAGTAAAGAAAAAATGTTTATGATAATGTTAAAAAAATATCACACTGTGTCTTATTGACTTCATAAAAGATATTAAATTACACTATCGAAAATATCTAATAGCATATTATTCTTTAGATAGTACTCGATTAAACTACCAAAATTAAAAGATTTTTTATATAACGTTTATTTAGTTCCATGGATATCTAATTTATATCTATTTATAACTTTTGTTTTAGATAAATTTAAAATAAATAAACACAAACTAATTACTTTTCAAAATTAATGTTTAATCAGATTTATATTTGTAACATGGTTTCTAATGTCGCAACTTAATGCAAAAAAAACATGCTATGGTTATCAATAACATACAAAAAATTGTACATGTAGATCCATACATTAATTGCTTTATTATTTGTTAAAATTAGAGAGTGTAATTAACTGTATTGTTCAAATATACATAACAAAATCGACAACTTTTTAACTAATACATCAAAAGAAAATTTTTTTTAGTTTAAATTGTATGCCTGTGAATAATTGATTTTAATTTTATGAATTTTCTAAATTTTATATTTTATAAATAAAATTTTCAAAAAAAGGGACCCCAAAATTCATGTGAGAGATTATTCAAATATCAATATAAAAAACATGGTAACCAATAAAGGTCCTTTTATAAAAAGTACTTATAAACCTATTTCAAAACGAGGCAGTTACGCCGATCTACTCGCATTAGTAAGTTTTACATTTACACAGTAATTATAAATGATATGTATTTAACTTATTTTTTGGTTGATTTTTACACAAAAGATTATATTTATCTGTTAATATTACTGTAAGTTGTTTCTTCTATTAAAAATTTTAGAATTTGAATCTGGTTAAAAAAATATTTTATGTACTTTTTGATAAAATTGACAATTAAATAAAAATTAAATTTTTAAATCATTAGATTTTATATCCAAAAAATATTTTATAAAAAATGTATATTTATAGATGCGTGGCAATATTTACAGGAACCTGGCTAGTAGACAGAAAGGTTTCTATTGCACATTCTTGCTGATATAAATAGGTTTGGTTAGCACTAGATGGGGTCTACTGAATATGTGCTTAGACTGATTCTTATTGGATGAATTCAAATGATCGGGCTTTCTATCCTGCCTTGCTATGTACTTCTGTTTCATCCTGAAAAACATTAAGGGACTCATAAAAATTTTTATTTATATTAAATTTTTTATAAAACGGAGAAAAGTTCCAGGTGGTAATTAATACCACAAGATGTTATTAAAGAATACAATGTCGATGCGAAAAATTTTGTTTGTCTCTTATTTGCAAAAAATTGTTAACTAATCAGTACTTACAGTACTTACAGTACAAAACATTATTTATTTGCTGATAAAGATATTTTTAAAAATACTGTAAAACTTTTAAAATAATTATTTTCTCGTTAAATAGATTTATTAAAAAACAACTTGTTATAAAACTTTAAATATGAATTATTTTAATTTAACACCTGTGTTAATTTTTGGTTTTTTTGTGGTAATACGAAGCACTTTAATAACTTTTTCTACAAAAAATAAAGAAAGAAGGTTTAAAAGCATTTGTTGAAACTGAAATAGATGTAGTTATAAATCATAAAACAACATAATGCAAATATTTAACTATAAACAATGGTATATAATAATATAATATAGAAAGGGTGCAATTTATAATTACACAAATGAAAAATCTCAAAAAAATAAGAGGCCATAAATTCCATTTTTCATTAAATAAAAAAATTTGGAGAAAAACTCTGATTTACCAAAAATAAACATTGCAAAATTATAAAAAACACTTTAGAAATGAAATTTGAAATGTTAAAAATAGTAAAAAATATAATCTTAATTTAGTACTATAGTAGTTGATTTATTTAAGTTGTTATTATAATTTTCATTGATCAATATTAGAATAATTTTTTTATAACATATATCTTACTAAAAATACATTTAATAATTTATTTGTTTAATATCTGTACGAATTAATTCTTTTACAGAAAGCCAAGGTTTCTCTAATAGTATTGTGGATTTTGAATAATAAAAATTAAATTTTAGTAGCCCCTATTTAAGAATCGAATTTTTCTTATAAAGAATAAAAAAATTTATTTAGAAAAAAATACTTATAGAAAGTTGCTCGGGACATTTTTAATTCTTAGTTTTAATAAATTTTCTTAAGACAAGACAGATGATTTTTTTTTACTAAAGCTAATATTAAAATAGTAAACTGGCATTGTAAGCGAATAAAGAAAAAAATGTATTCTCTTACATTAAAAATATTGAATTATTTAGCAATAAAGAGACTTTATTGCAGTAATAAATTTTGCAAGATGTATAGTTTAAACAAAGGAAAAAAAAACATGTCTCTAAATTTTAATAATATTTGAAAAAATGTTTTTTTGACAAACATTGGAAGACTGATCTAGGAAAAATATTAAGAAATAGAGTTTTGTTTAAGTTTATCAAAATACGACTATTTTTGTCAAAACATTAAAAAATAAGAAAATACTTTTATTAAATATTGTAGATATAGAAAAAAGGTTTAAAATATGATGTTACAAAAAACACGGATCTTAGCTAAGGAGAATAAATAACATGTTTGCTGTCATTGAATAGCCATCGGCACATTGCTAAAACTGTTTATAAAAAGAAGGCAGTTGAGATTTAAGAAGATTTATGCAATTTAAACGAGGATGATTAAGTCATACAAGAGTAT
>NW_020169550.1:0-2790 GCF_000988165.1 Vairimorpha ceranae
ATAAATCTCTATAAGAAGCTTGTAATACGCTTTATACAGCAACAAAAAGTAAAATAAATTTAGCTTATAAGGTTGTTGTAATCTTCATAAGGAATTTTAAAGATATAGTAAATAGTAAAATAAGCGATGTAATCTAACATATTAATATTCTAGATAATACAGTAGTGTGCTTTGTAAATAAATATCTTCCTTTTTAAATAATATATAATTTATTAAGTGTAAAAATTAGAAAGTAATGAAAATCTAAGTGAAATTTTTAATAAAATAGAATTTGACTTTCTATATAAATGAAAATTTAATAAGAAGAAACTATAAGGTTTACAAAAATATTAAAAAAACTAAAAATATCGATTTAAAACAATTTACACTTGTATAAGCAATAACACACTTATAACATTTATTATGATTTATAGTTGCTGATATGTAGTGTAGAAAAACATTATAGAAATTTTAATTCTGTGTTAAATTTGCATTGTATTTCAGTGCCTCATAAACTTTAATACTAATTTTTTTTAATTCTTATAAATTGTTTATAATTGATTTTTTCTTAATCATTATGAAATATTCTTTTTGCTTATTTAAAAACAAAATAGAATTGTTTCTTTTATTTTTGATAAATGCAAGTAGTCATGTTTTTAAAAAATGTTGGCTTTCTTGTTTAATTTAATTTGTTTCTAAAATATTTATGCAAACACAATTTCTCTAAAAATAATTCTTTAACTCTTGAGTTTAACTTTATTCTATAACCTCTATGTAGTAATTTATTTAGTTAAAATTTATAAATTTACTACTGACTTAAAAAATTTTATTGTTTAATTATTTAATTAAAAATATCATATTTTAAGAAGAGAAATTGCACACTTCTGAACTTTATAGTGAACATTTTAGGAACGAAAAAGGAATCATTACTTCTGCACGCTTATAAAATAATATTTTGAAAGTCTTTTATGTTTTTAAATTTAATTAGTGTAATAAAATACTTAATTGCGTATCAATCTTTTATGCATTTTATTTTATAATGTTACAATTTAAAAATAACAATAAAATTGTTAAAATATCATAATGTACAAGATATTATGAATAAAAGAATAGAAAACAATTCAATTAATTTATGCCTGTATACTTAAGAAATAATTTATTTGTGCATTAAAAATGTTTAATTTTGACAAAATGTCAAGACTCTCATTATATTTGTACACAAAGAAAAAATTAAAATTTAAGCTAAATCAAAAATTATTATATGAAAGATATAATAATTTTAAATTTAGCTTTAGCTTATACGTCAAAAATAAGGTGTTTTTTATATTAAACGAATGGCCTAAAGATAAACAAAGAAAAAAAGCATAAAAAGAGACTTTTTGTTTATCAATGTACAAAAAGATGACGACCGATTATACCTATGCCCCCAATTGTACCAGAATAACGGACAGACAGAGCAGTTAGAGGCGCAGGACTAGGCACAAATAGTGTATCCAATTAGGATACAAGTACAGGAAGTAGTCCAGCACCACGAACCAAAGGAAGTCCTTTTGGCAGATGTATTGAGGGAGAGGAGCCCATCAATACATCTGCAAAGAAGGGCAAAAAAAAGCAAGAAGGGAATGATATTGAAGACTTAAGAAATTTTAAAAATAAAATAGAGGGCCAAGTATTGGGGGATGCTTGGTACCTAAAAATTTAGATAAAGACTAGATTACGCTATTCCGTTGAAAACGGGATGATCACAAATATATTGTGTGTTCTTTCTTTTTAATAAATATGATGTGCCTTTATGCGTATACTTATTATTTTAAATTACAAATTGTTTTTTTTATGGTAAATTAAAATTTGCTATAGACACTCTTTATACAATTTAAAAAAATTAATTAAATTAAAGAAAAATGCATTAAAACATTGTGCTGTGATTTCAGAATTTATTTTAATACTTGTTTTTTCTATCCTAATAAAAAATAAAAAGAATTTTACATACTCAAAAAAAGAAGGGGTAAAAAATAAATAAATATTCAGACTCAAACTTTTTATATATATAGGCTAGCTTGCGCTATCTCGTTTAAAACGGGATCATAAATATAATGAATGTATTTTTTTTAATGAATTTAACGGGCCTTCATGCGTATACTAATTACTTTTAATTACAAATTGGCTTTTTTAATTATAAATTAAAATTGGCAATAGAAACCTTGTATAAGATTAATATAACTAAATAAAGGCAAGGGAAAGTGCACTAGACATCGTTCCATGCTTAAAAAATACAACCCCACACTTATGCTATTTTTATTTATAATAAAAAATTTTTAAAAAAAATGGGGTAAAAAATAAAAAGTTGTTTAGATTCAAACTTTTTATATATATAGAAGCTAGATAAGAAATTTGTGCTGGACAGTGATATAAATGCTAAGAAGAAAGTTGTTGGAGAAGAAGTAGTAGATAGATGAGATGGTAGTAATAGATGGTAATTTAGGAAATGGTAGTAATAGATTGTAATTTAGATGCAAATAAATAATTGACTAGTAATATTAAGGAGGTTAAAACAAGTGAAGTATTAGATACTACAGATTTTAGGATTCTTATTAAAGATACAAATACCAAAAAGATAACATTCATTGATGAAGTAGAAGTTTATTGTTATGAACAGGAGATAGTCAAAGAGAAAATTGATAAACAATTAAATACAAAGAATAATGAAAATTATTATGCCAAAAGAGTTGTAGAATCATCCAAAATTTTAGTAAGTTCAATTGATACTGTCATTGGTAATTCAAATAAAAATGTTGTAAATGATGAATCTAA
>NW_020169552.1:0-2766 GCF_000988165.1 Vairimorpha ceranae
AAATATAAAGCAGGGGTATAAATAATATTTTAGAGAAAAAAATTATTAATAAAATTCGCAATATATGAACTTGTGTAATATGAAATAAATAGATAAAGCATCTTTTTAAAATGCTTTGTTGTAATTATAAACATTCTTGGATTATCATATTCCTATATTATTAGATTTATCACACGTGTAATATATTATAATAATTTTTAAAATAAATTTTTCTTATGTTATGAACTATCATAACATATTTATTTTATTAGTTTTATGATAAACATTGTTTTTAATTGTAAAACACATAAATTAAAGAACCTAGAACGTTATTGGTGCAAGTAAAGATACTTGCAATATAACCGAAAAATTTAATATAAATAGGAAAAATATTAGAAGCAATATGGAGTTAAATAAAACAAATTTTTTATTTAATAATTCAATTATGTATTTCCCAGAATACAATTCTTTGCCAGCTATCTATAGTACTTTTCTCCCCAACTTCTCTCAATATATTGCTGTATTTAAGTTTAAGCCAGTGAATGTTTTGTATTTTTTTAACCTCTTATGTAATAATTTTTAATTTATTCAGTTTTAAATACTCCACCGTTTTACAGCGTATGTTTTTTACATACTTTTCTATATATCTTTATATTTATTTTAAGATATCTTTAAAAATACCTTTAACAAATACCTGCTCTTTTCTACATAACATTTCTTCTTTTGTTTAAATCAAAACTGCTACTATTGTTAATTATTTTCTATATAATTATTGCAAAACAACTTGTTGGCTTTTCTGAAATAACAATGTTTTTGTAATATACTATATTATGCCTCAATAAGACCACTTTATTTTTGATCTTTTTTAGTCTTTATTCCTCTACATTTCTTCTTTATCAGTTTTAATCACATTATTTCTTTTCTACTAATTCCCCCACTTAAAAATAAATTTCTCTTTATTATAAATTCCATCATCCTTCTTTAAATTTAAAAAATAATCCTAAAAAATCCATACATACAATTATTTCAAATATCTAGCTCTTAAATAATATTCAACTTTACATTGTACATAATAATTTTTTGACTTCTTATCTACAGTCATCGTTCAAGAATTCATTCTTTTATGTATTTCCCCGTATCAGAACTTTACATAAATAGGAGCTTACTAAAATAACAGAATAATAAATTTATATAATCTTATTATGTCACTTAAATTTAAACTTTATGAGATTCTTAACTATTTTATTTTTACGTATAAAAATTATAAGATTTATTTACAGAAAAAAAAATTTGATTTTACTAATAAATTATAACCTTTTTATCATGACTTAAAATACTTAAGAAGATTTTTATATTTATTTGTGATTTATTTATCTATTATGCTTATTATAATACAGTGTTTAACCAAATGTTTAAAAATCTAACTTTTCTAGAAATAATTTAAATTTTATAATAAATTTTACCCTTAGCAATACACAAATTAGAATGTAGGAATAGATAGTGAAATATAAATTTAATGGTAATAAATATTTTAGACCAAACTGTAAATCTTTTACTGATAGGTAAAATAAATAATCACAACAAATTTTTTTTGATAAAATGCTAACCAGATAGTTATAGAAAAAAGTCGCCACACTGTAAATGTTATACATTTGTAAAATGTTAAAGTTAAAACTTTATGAATACAATTTATAAAACTTTAAAAAAATAATATTATAGATATAGCGAATGAGGGTTTGCTTTTAAAAGAAGATGTTTATTTTATTTTATGAGAAGTTTAATCTATAAAATAAGATTTAAATATTCATGCAATTAGTTTTAAAATGGTAATTAATGGATAAAAAATAAGTTAATTTTGCGATATTTATAATGCTAACAAAATAATAAATTGATATAACTGAAAACGAAATGGTGTCGGGTAAAAACGATAATTGATCTTTTACAAAGGTGTAATATAATTTATGTCATTAAAAATTGCACGTTTAAAAATAGGGTAAACCGTTAAAATTCTGAAATGTTGTAAATTGTTTATTTACAATACTAATTTACTTTGACATTTAAATAGTAATTCTTATTTTTGATAAAGTAAAAGAAAATTTTTTGTGTAATTTAAAATGTTTGTGAAGAAATAAAAATAAAATTGAATGTATATCACTGTAGTAAACCACATACAAAGATAATTTCTGTTAAAAACGTTGCTATGTGATATCTTTCTACATTTATTCAATTTTATCATTTTAATAAATTTTTATACCCCCACGGAAAAGAAAAAAACAAAAGGGTTACTTTAAATATTTTTAATTCTTAAACTCTGTAGAAAGATTTAAAAATATTAGTACACAAAAAAGACAAAACATTTATATTGTAAAAATTTTAAAAACAATTAATGTATTTAACAATGTATCATTTTGACATTAAAATGACACTTAATGAAATAATACTAGAAGATAGTATAATTTTTGTAAAATTCAAATCTAGAATATTGTTAGATTTAATCAAATTTTGTAGAGAAAGGGTCTGGCATGCTATTTAAAATAATATCACTTTAATAATAAAAGAAAAAGGAATATTAAAAAACACAAAATTTGAGGTTATAAGCAAAATTTCAAATAGTTTATTAAATAATATTTATATTTTGGTGACCAATTTAGGTATGAAAATAAACACGCATTTCGGCTAATCGTCGATTATGTTCACTAAGTTAGATAAGAATGATTTTTATTAATATTTTAATTTTAAAGACATTTATTTCTAGCACGACAAAATCAAGAAATAAATAAGCATACT
>NW_020169553.1:0-2759 GCF_000988165.1 Vairimorpha ceranae
AAATCATTCTCGACATATCTGCTCATAAATTTTCAACAGAATTAAGATCTGGACTTAATAGTGGCCAGTTTATGCAATCGATATTATTTTAAATCATATATTGGTTGCACGAGCTCGATGACAAGGTGCATTATCTTGTTGAAAAATATCATTTAAATCGCTATCTACATCATTAATATTATTATTATTACTTTCAAGAAATGTTAATAGAGATGTTTTAAGCATTTTACAATAAGCAGTGCTGTTCATTTTATTATTAACAATTTGTAAAATTAATTGTTTTCTTAAACAAAAATAGATCCAAACAATAATGCCTCCTTCTCCTTGTATACGTTTAATATATTAAACTTCGTCTTAATTTACATGATGCCAATAATATTTGAAGCCATCTAGACAGTCTAAACTATTTTTTTTACTAGAAATATAACTTTATGCCATTGACGAGTCCATAAAATTTTATCTAAAGCAAAATCATCCCCTTTTAAATTTATACACTCCCTTTAAATCTGGACTCTGCCACATTATTTATATATAATGCTGAGAGGGGGTTTACTCATTGTCCGCTTAGTCTTTTTTACAGAACGGGTGTCTTTTTAGATGACATCCTCTTTATTAAAAACTTGCTTTTATATTTTTTTTCGAAACACGTGTTTCGAATCTAAAACGAAAACATCCGATCTCAGAATTCCATTTGTTCGTGGAAATTATTTAAAAAAGGATGTCTAGTATCCAACATACAAGATTATTGTTTTTTTTAATTGCTCTTAAAACAGTAGATTTTGATACTGGTAAATCTAATTCAGCTTTAATTTTAAAAATAGTTATGGCTTTATTAGAACCCATACTTTGAATTTTTTTATAGGGCTCTAAAAGAAGGAGCTCTTTTCCTTCCTTTTTTGTTAGTAATTTTATTTACATTCTTTGAAGTCGGGTAATTTCTAATTACGGTCGTACTTCTGTCCAACATAGCACCAATTTGCTTAATATTTTTTCTTATTAAAAAATAAGCATCAATCTGTCCTTTTTCATACTCACCTAAAGATTTTCCTTTGATCATTAAGATAAATATTTTTTTTAAAAAAACCTTAAAACTATCGTGTCCCCGAGAAAAGTTTAAGAAGTTTGACGCTACTCCATCTTTCCTCCCCCCTCCAAATAACTACGTATAGAATTTTTTAAAGTGAACGTAGTTATTTGGTGGGGGAGGGGGAAGGAAAGATGGAGTAAAGGTAAAAAAAAAGAATTATTTTTTAACCCTTATTATGGAAAATCTAAAAGAGAAAATTTTGAGCTTTAAATTTAGTGATTTTGTATTTATAGATAACACCAAGACAATAGAATTTTTTACAAATACAATTTAATTAAAATGAAGTAATTTGTTTGAGGTGTGATAACAGAATGAGGATTATGGTGGCTGCCACGTATATAGACGGGTATTCTTACAGATGCTCTTCTAAGGCATGCAGATCAAGGGAAAGCCTAAAGAAGGGGACTGAAATGGCCTCCCTGAATATAGAATTTGTAAAAATTTTTAGGGGAATGTATTGCTGGGTATATGATTATACCCTAGCACAGGCCATTGATTTTTGCGATTGTTCGGAGACTACCTATATTAAAATCAATGATTTGATTTTGCAAGTAATTTCCGAACAAGAACCAGAAATGGTTAAAATGGGTGGAGAAGGTATTGGGGTGCAGTTTGACGAAACTGCTATCTGTAATGGGGAGTTAATATCTAACCCATCTAGTACCCCAGACAACAAACCTAATGTACAATGGTTAATGGGAGATATAGAAGGAACAAACTGTAGGAATTTTGTTCTAAAGCTTTTTACTAACAGAAAAATTCCGACTATACTAGACATGTTCGATGAACATGTTGTACCCGGATCTATCATTGTTACCGATGGTTACCCATCTTACCCTGGGGCTGTTAGTGAATTTGGATCTTGCCATGAAGTGGTAAACCACTGTTGGGTTTGTTAATGCTCAAGGAGCACATACTAACCAAATTGAAAACCCGTGGCCTCATCTTAAGCATGCTTATCGAAAACGTGGCGGTATTAATAAAGGCCGAACAAGTTTATTTATAAATGGATGGCAATGAAGAAAAAAAATATCCAAAATAGCGATAACAAGACGCTTAGGACTGCATTGTATAGACAATTAAAAATTTTTAGATTTTAATTTTTTTAAAAAAACAAGGGGGTGGAAATATGAAGCAGCGCCCAAATGATTATGGGGTCTCCTTAATAAAACTCCATAATTTTTTTACATAAGGGGTTGCTCTAAAACGAAAAAAATAATTATTAAATCAAGTTTGTTGTTTGTCGCAAGCTCAGCTCACACCCGAGCAACGGCCGCACATTGTATTTTTTGTTACAAACTCTGAACTTTGGCGTTTTTTTTACATTATATTATAGACGGTGTTTTTATCCCAAAACCTATACTTAAATACTCTTATACGGGAATCGAACCCACAGATGCTTTTACATGTAAAAAGATAAACCCAACTGCAACACTTGCCATGTATATTTTATTAAAATCCAAATAAATAATTTTAGGATCTGGTCTAATATCTGCCCTAAAAGGGCAGATATTAGACCAGATTTATTTTTTATATTTTTTACCCCTTAAATGAGAAGACAAGAAACAAGATTTGAACGGTTGATGAGAATTCGTCAAATGAATACTGAAAATGTCATTAATATTCTACGATCTAAAAATTTATTGCTTTCTTATTTAGAATGTGAAGCATG
>NW_020169566.1:0-2574 GCF_000988165.1 Vairimorpha ceranae
GGGGTTATTTTCCCCGGGGGAAATAACCGCACTGATTATTATTTTGATAGTATCTTTGATTAAATTCTATTGTATAAAATCAACCCTTCAGGAAAGGTATTTTTTCTTTATATGTTTATCTCTTCATATTATTAAATTCGCACATTTTTAATTTTCAATGTTGACGTTTAAAGATAAAATGTTTATTGATTAAATTTCTTCTTAAATGTTATTTTCTAAAACTTAGTTTCAGAACAGTCTATAGTAACCAAAAGACTACTATTGCAATGTTGTGATATTTAACAAGAGAAGACTTAAAGGAAAGAATAATTTCCAACAATCTATAATCCTTAAATAATAAATATTATGTATTCTTTGCTGTTTTCAATAACGATTTTGTCATTAACAAGCGGAACAACTACATTTAAATAGTCGTGCGTACTCATCGATAAACCTTTTAAAATGGCTCGAAAATTTTTGTATAAAATCAACATAATATTTCATTTATACATAAAAAATTTTAAAATATAAAAGTTATTTGTAATAATTTTCTTGCTATTTCTATGTAGTAAAACACATCTTATAAATTTAACTTACTAACGTATACTTTGACATGTAGGTTCTAAAAATTTGTCAATATTTAATAGCAAATAACTAGCAAACTCTGGCAGTTAATTATAAAATACTAATTTTTTGATTGCCATTGTCAATTCGTAGGGTTTAATTACAGGTTTAAAATGCTTAATCATTTTGATTTGGAATTCCTTTTATATTATTTTTTTCAATAAATCTGTAATAGATTTTCGACCCCCTCTTTTAATTGTTTGAATAAATATATTCTTCTCTAACGATTTCACTTTCTTTTACGATATGCATTTCACAAAATCTATTTTTTATAATATTGTTTAAAATTTATTTTAAAATTGTTTGTCAATATGTATTTTAAACTTCTCCACCATTTGTAAGATACAAAATTGATATTTGAATGTCTTCTCATAAAAAAATTCTAAATAGCATATTCAATAATCAAAAGTTCTTCTTCTAAACATTTAAAAGGCTTCATTTCTTTTTACTACTAAGAATCACCGGGTTTTCTCAGTAACTGCTTTTATTGCTTATAAAATTATAGTATGCAACCAAACCAAACTTCATTTTAAATTAAACCCTCATTATGAATAAACTTGCCTTTGTTATTATACTCTTGTATCATTTAATCATCCTCGTTTAAATCAAATAAATTTTCGTAAATCTCAACTGTTTTATTAAAAAACGGTTTTAGAGGAAGGAAACAACAATTCCCCGTATTTGAAAGTGTTTAGTTCTAAATTTTCAGCCCCTTAAAATGGAAATCAACTTAAAGAAGAAAAAAATAGAAATAAAAAAAATAAAGTTATTTTTGTTTAAAGATGCAAATGAAATCTGCTTTTTTTAATTTTTTATTGTCGAGGTATAATAATGTTGTACATTATTGTATAAACTTTTAATATTTTTTACCCCGTGCGGGAAGAAAGCAAAGTTAGTAAAAGTGTTATTGATATTTATTTTAAAAAAATTTTTAGTAACAATTCGAATGTTAAAACACTATTGTTTCTCTTAAACGTAAATAATCTTAGAAATGGTTAAATATCTGTTGTTGTCCTATATCTTATTAGGAATATTCAATTTTACACTCGCATATGTACTTTATATGGTATTAGTATGTACCAACGTATCACAATCCACAAAATTTACACTATGATTTATTGTAATGCACGTATCCGTTTCTCGAAGGACCGCTATAGTTTTTTCAGCAGTCTGTATATACAATACCCTCCTCTTTGACAAACTTTTTTATGTAAAACAACAATGTGTCCCCCTTTCTATCAGACAACTTAATTAATACAAGCTACCGAGCAGGTATTCTCTCGGCCATTACTAACACCCATACACCACCAACTCTATGTCCTCTATAGTACATTCATTTACCGATTCTAGACTCATCTATTTCGACGATGATACCTGGTCCGTCTATAGAAACATTTTGAGGTAACAATTTACCTGTTGATTTCAAAACTTTTCGTATCATCCGTCTACTAACATCAGACAAAAGTGAAATTAATTTAATTTTAGAATTGTTTAAATATAAAAATAAAATTGTTTTTCAACCATTTTTTTTGAATTAAAAAAGGCCTTTTCTTTATAAAAATAAATTCTTTTCGACAGCCAGTCTTTGTACATCTCAAAATATTCATCTCTCCCCTTTGTCTTATTTTTCCTAAACAAAATCTACAGAAATGCTCATTGACTAATTTTAAAAGTAAATTTTTGAAAATTTTATAAATTTCTATTTTTTTCTCCTTAAAATTGCCATCTATTTTAGGAGCTAAAAATTTTAAATTAAACTCTCTCAAATATCGGAAATTGTTGTTTCCATTAGCCACAGTTTTAACAATGTGCCAATTTCTATTCGAATGATAGCAAAAATGATATTTATTTTCTTTGGCTGAAATGCGTGTTTTTTGTAGCATCATATTTTTAAACTTTCTTTCTATATCTACAATGTTGAATAAAAATAATGAATCAGTGAGGCTACTTTCCCCCAGGGAAAATAATCCT